>NW_023236076.1:0-1040 GCF_002007445.2 Ailuropoda melanoleuca | reverse complement strand
GATACCGGGTTAGCAAACAGGCTTGTGGGAGATGACTTTGTGCCCTGGAGGCTAACGGGAGCGTTCCCGGTGCGTTTGCGGCCGGCCAGGCGAGGCTGTGATGCGTGCTAGGTTAGGGGACTAGTGCATTTTCGACGGATGATACTTTGAATTTAGGATGGGTTGGTCAGGATGTAACCCCATCGTGAGTCCAGGAAGACCTGTGTTTATTTTTTGTATTTCTGAGGAAAGGGCAGCTATGGGCTGAGCTGTCAGAAAGCCATCAGCATTCGAGTGAAAATCCCACCTCTTTTTCGAGAGAAAGTAAAACAGACGGTGAAATAGTGAATCTCAAGGGACCTGTAGGCCCATGAATGGGGCTGGACGAAGGGTCACGGACGGGTGACCTGGAAGTAGGAGCCAGCAGGTACGGACACGTAAGGCTTACAACTCTCCGATGAACCCTCACCAACAGCCCAGAGTAACGCCCTCCTCCGGACCATTCTGTCTGTCTTCTTCCTTCCAAGCGTCCCCGTGCTCACAGTCCATGCGCTTGCGGCTCCTCTAAGGAGAACGTGGACACGGGTGGAAGAGAAGTGATTTATCCCCACCGCCGGCCTGCCACGCCATGTCGAGCTATGCAAAGCCCCACATGGGCACCCGTACCCTCTTTGCTACTTAAAAATGCCGTTTCCGTAATTATGTGCTTCTTTCCTGCCTCTTCGATTTAGGCCCCTGTCCGGGATCATCAGCAAATGCCTCCCACTTCATCTCCTGCCTAAGAAGCAAAGTCCTTCCAATCAGTCCTGAGCTGGATTAAAAACATAAATCAATAGTCTGGAAATTGACACTCATATTGACAGAATGTGTGAGACGGCAGAGGGGGTGACGACAGGTCACAGGGAAGGAGACCGGCCAGCAGGTGGTCGTGCTGTGCAGAGGGGCAGAGGCCGTGTCAGCGGCTCCCGGCCTCACCTCCCTCGCAAAAATCAGCTTCAGGCGGACTGAAGACCTAACTCTGGGGAAGAAGCCGTAAGTATTAGAGGAAAATATAGGGGAGT
>NW_023236075.1:0-1040 GCF_002007445.2 Ailuropoda melanoleuca | reverse complement strand
CTGGCTGTCTCTATCTCTGTCGAATAAATAAATAAAATCTTTAAAAAAAATAAAAATAAAAAAATAAAAACTCAGACTTTGTTCGGATAATAGGGAGAGATTCCTTGATTTCAGGAAAGGTTGACGCCCCCCCCACCATCTATGGTAATCTCATTATCCTTTGTGGTGATTAGTGACCCAGATCTGGCCACTGAGATGTAAGCAGAATAAAGCTTTTGAACCCATGTCAGACACAATACCTGGTACTCAATAACTACTTATTGCGCTAATGAGATATATTCAATCTGTATGTTCTCAGTGAGTATTTAACAAAAATATTCTGTACACCCATACCTTTAGTAAGTCGTACAGACTTTCTCGGAAAATGTATGTATATGTACTCAAGTGACCATATCATCCCCTTCTGGATTCCTCCTGCATCTTCTCATTTAAAACTTCCACCACTTCCCACTTTATGAAAGCCTTTTGCCAACATTCTATAGAAGTGCTGTCCCACAGAAATATAATGCAAACCACATACATCGTTTTAAATTCACTGGTAGCCACATTTGAAAAGTCAAAAGAAACATGAAATTAATGTTAATGACATGTTTAGCCCCAAATGTCCAGTATTATTTCAACACAAAATAAGTATAAAAAATTATCGAGATATCTTACCTACTTTTTTTCATATTAAGTCTTTTTCTCTGTATGTATTTTATATGGTAGCTCATCTCAATTCAGAAGAGCTTTCTCTCTCCCAATCTAACTTCTCATCCTACTGACCTGGTTAATTCCATATCATGCTTAATATGTCTTCTTCTCCAATTTATCAAATTTTCATACATTTTATATCTTTCAGTTTGATGAGTATTTATTTCCTGCCTTTGAGCTGCTTACATGTCTGGTGAGAGGAGCTCTGCTCAGAACTGACATCTTCTTTGCTGTTCCCACTATGTTTTACATGCACCTCTCTTTTTTTTAAATAATATTTTTTATCATGTTATGTTAGTCACCATACAGTACATCCCTAGTTTTTGATGTAAAGTTCCATGATTCAT
>NW_023236074.1:0-683 GCF_002007445.2 Ailuropoda melanoleuca | reverse complement strand
AAGCAATCTGAGGGGAAAAAATCTGGTAGTATGAGATTATAACTCTCCGTGTAAATAAGTCATGAATTCATGCTAGTAGGAATAAGTTATGGGATATAAGAATGGAAGAAAAGATAAATCTTCTATGCAGAAAAATTCCAAATAAATTATATAGGTATCATGCCTTTAGGAGGGGGAGGATTACTCCCCAGNCCCCAGTTCCTAAGACTGGGCTGTACAGAGTGACATTTTTTTCAAAAGAGTACAGTATGGGGTGTGGAAAGGGTCAGATGGGAATAATTTTACAGTGAAGAAACCTGACAAATACTACCTTAGGTGATTAAGGTCAACATCAACAATAATAAATCACATTAATAATGCATACCCTTGGTATGATTTCAATTTACTTCTGTGGTTTTCCTCCTTCAAACTTAATCTCAGTCTACTCATGAGGGAAACATTAGAACATTCCAACAGGTCAGCATCCTTGAAAATACCTGACTCGTGCTCTCCAAAATTGCCAAGGTCATAAAAAAAAAAATCTGAGAAAATGTCATAGCCAAGAAAAGTCTAAGGAGATATTACTAAATGGAAAGTAGCCTGAATGGCATCCTCCACACTAGGTAAAAAAATAAATAAACTGTCAACTTTAATAATTATATTTGATCATTAATTATAACAGGTATATCATGTAAGAGGTTAAT
>NW_023236073.1:417-1228 GCF_002007445.2 Ailuropoda melanoleuca | reverse complement strand
CCCCCAATCTGAGTTACTTTAATTTTTTAATTTTAGTGCCCCTCTATACAAAAGCCTTGCTTTACCAAGTGAATATTTTGCTTAAAAGTTGTATTTAATCAAAAATTTCTTGTATTATTATATTCCAAATGTTTCAGGGAAGCTCTGTGTCTAAAGGAACCATATGGCCAAACCTTTTGCCAAGCAGCTGTCCTTCTNAGCTGTCCTTCTTTTGTTTATTTATTAGTGAAGTTAGGCTTTCTTATGTTGGCATTACTATGAATGCTGGTACTCCAAGTGATAGTGGGCCAGTGCTGGGGAGCCTCACAAACAATAAAACATACATTCAAAAGACAGAACCACATCAGACCCAAGAAGCCAGGTGACTTAGTAATGCTGTGGATAAGGAAATGACTGTGAATTTTGGTGAATGTGAAAATCGTAATAACTTTTTAGATCATAGATAATCACTTTAATTTACTCAAGATATAACTTAGCTTTGATCCAAATGAATTAGTGCCCCCTCCTTAAGATGGTTTCCCAAGTTAAATAATCCGGCCTGCTTCTTTGGTTTGGTTATTTTATTTAATACTGACATCTAACTCATTCTGCTTATACACAAACAAGAACAGTCCTTTTGGAAACGGAGTACCGTATTTGTTTTAATTGTTGAAACGTCAACCAAATTATTTTTGATGAAGGTCCTTATTCAAGTATAGTATTCTTTTTTTTTTTTAAGATTTTTATTTATTTATTTGACAGAGATAGAGACAGCCAGCGAGAGAGGAAACACAAGCAGGGGGAGTGGGAGAGGAAGAAGCAGGCTCATAGC
>NW_023236073.1:0-210 GCF_002007445.2 Ailuropoda melanoleuca | reverse complement strand
TAGAGACAGCCAGCGAGAGAGGAAACACAAGCAGGGGGAGTGGGAGAGGAAGAAGCAGGCTCATAGCGGAGGAGCCTGATGTGGGGCTCGGTCCCGGAATGCCGGGATCATGCCCTGAGCCGAAGGCAGATGCTTAACGGCTGTGCCACCCAGGCGCCCCCAAATATAGTATTCTTAAACATACATGCCCACACTCATTTTGTTTATATG
>NW_023236071.1:992-1665 GCF_002007445.2 Ailuropoda melanoleuca | reverse complement strand
CCATAGTGTTCTCTGAGACCCCACACAGTGCAGGGAAATATCAACGATCATCATCTCTCGTGAGTAAGGAAGTATGAACGAAAAGGATCAGGATTTTCGAGGACTCAGCGCCCTTCTCATTGGTAATAAAGCGGAGCGTCCAGGAAAACGCCTCAAGCAAACAGCAGCCTCTTCACTGGGGACCCCGATTCCACATTGGGTGTAGGGGCCTGGGGAGGATCCAGCCCTTAGAACCAAGAAACAAAGTGTGAGGGGAAAGCCCTTGAAGTCACGACGGCCTTATGGAAGGTGGAACAGGAATCAAGGGGCTTTGGTACCGTGAGTGAAACACGACGAACACAGCACTGAGAAAGACAATTCGGCCAAAACCCGCTTCCAACGAAATGCTTGCTCCCTGGGGAAATCCTGTCAAAACTGCTGGCGGCAATGGAACGAAAAGGCCCAAAACACGTCCGTCAGAAACAACACCGTACAGGGACCGTCTTAGCACTATCATCACCCTTAGTGAATAGGGAAACATGAGGGAATGTGGTCACGGAAGACTGACGAGAGTGCCCCATAGTGGTCTCTGAGACACCACACAGTGCAGGGAAATATCAACGATCATCATCTCTCGTGAGTAAGGGAGCATGAACGAAAACCTTCAGGATTTTCGAAGACTTAGCGCCCTTCT
>NW_023236071.1:238-879 GCF_002007445.2 Ailuropoda melanoleuca | reverse complement strand
TGGGGAGGATCCAAACCCTTAGAACCAAGAAACAAAGTGTGATGGGAAACCCCTTGAAGTCACGACGGCCTTATGGAAGGTGGAACAGGAATCAAGGTGCTTTGGTACCCTTAGTGAAACAAGACAAACACAGCACTGAGAAAGACAATTCGGCCAAAACCTGCTTCCAACGAATTGTTTGCTCCCGGGGGAAATCCTGTCAAAACTGCTGGCGGCAATGGAATGAAAAGGCCCAAAACACGTCCGTCAGAAACAACACCGTACAGGGACCGTCTTAGCACTATCATCACCCTTCGTGAATAGGGAAACATGAGGGAAAGTGGTCGCGGAAGCCTGACGAGAGTGCCCCACAGTGGTCTCTGAGACACCACACAGTCCAGGGAAATATCAACGATCATCATCTCTCGTGAGTAAGGGAGCATGAATGAAAAGGTTCAGGATTTTCGAGGACTCAGCGCCCTTCTCATTGGTAATAAAGCAGAGCGTCCAGGAAAACGCCTCCAGCAAACAGCAGCCTTTTCACTGGGTACCTCGATTGCACATTGGGTGTAGGGGCCTGGGGAGGATCCAGCCCTTAAAACCAAGAAACAAAGTGTAAGGGGAAACCCCTTGAAGTCACGACGGCCTTATTGAAGGGGGAA
>NW_023236071.1:0-148 GCF_002007445.2 Ailuropoda melanoleuca | reverse complement strand
TGTTTGCTCCCTGGGGAAATCCTGTCAAAACTGCTGGCGGCAATGGAACGGAAAGGCCCAAAACACGTCCCACAGATACAACACCGTACAGGGACCGTCTTATCACTATCATCACCCTTCGTGAATAGGGAAACATGAGGGAAAGTGG
>NW_023236070.1:0-1040 GCF_002007445.2 Ailuropoda melanoleuca | reverse complement strand
TCCCTCTGCCCCTCCCTCACCAACCCCTCTCTAAAATAAATAAATAAATCTTTTAAAAAATAAAAATTAAAAAAGAGGCCATATTTATTACTCACAAAGTCAATCTCTGAAATACTTTTCCCTCAGAAATAATCAATGGACATCTTAGGTATACATTCAAGAACCCAGAAAAAAGCAGGACTCATCTTTCTGAAACATCAATTTTAGTTGATAGTACATGGTTAATTTAAAAATGTACTTTGTATTGGGGCGCCTGGGTGGCACAGTGGTTAAGCGTCTGCCTTCAGCTCAGGGGATGATCCCGTTGTTGTGGGATCGAGCCCCACATCAGGCTCTTCCACGATGAGCCTGCGTCTTCTTCTCCCACTCCCCCTGCTTGTGTTCCCTGTCTCACTGGCTGTCTGTCGAATAAATAAATAAAATCTTTTTCAAAAAATGTACTTTGTATTAAGAATATGGATAGATTTTATGGCATCAAATGTGAAATTCTCATAAATTCCTAATATCATTAGAAACTTCCAAAAAAAATGTTACAGTCACAGAATGCTCTCATTCATGCCCCCCCACTTTTTTAAGGAAAACTTGGAAAGCACTGATATAATTGACACTCTGATTTCAAAGATGATTTAGGTTTATAAACCACTTGGATACTATTACAAATGGTTATGTTAAAGCATACATCACTCCCCCACACAAACACAGACTTCCAAGGAAGAAATTTTTACATGACGTGAACTGATACAGGAGGTTTTATGTCAGTTTATAAATAGAACAGAAAACCAGACAGGTGATACAAAGATGGCTGTTTGTGTTTTTAAGCAGAACTACAGGGAAATAATTAGATAATAGTAATCATTTAGAAGCCGCTAAAATATATCACTTAAATTGGAAAAAATGCATCAAGTGATTGGAGAAGTCCATTGACAGTTTGTTCCAAGGTAGATACGAGTTTTAAAAAACAGAAGTGTCGGTTAGGTTAAGATGGCGGAGGAGTAGGGGACCCCTTTTTCAGCCGGTCCCCTGAGTTGAGCTGGATAGGT
>NW_023236069.1:0-1040 GCF_002007445.2 Ailuropoda melanoleuca | reverse complement strand
CCCCCCCCCCAAAAAAAAAAAAAAAAAAAAAAGGAAGAAAAGAACTCTAAAAAAAGAATGAGGCAATGAAATAAATATGCTTTATAGCTCAAAAGATAAAATGTTTAGGGGCAGGGGAGGGAGAGTCAACTAAGAAGCTGGAAAGCAGTCACATTTCAAAATGATTCTTATCTTAGCGAAGTTTAATATAACAATACCTTAGGTATTTCTCATGTTATACCTTAGTTAATTTTATGCATCTAATAATCAAGTTTTCTAAACCCGCTTAGAAGAACTTCCTTATCTAGAGGAATCACACTGAATTTCAGGCTTATTTCCAATATCATCGCTAACACATTGTGTAGATCTGCAAACACTGATGGTATCTAATCTTTTTCTGCCCATAAATAATTGAATGTGAGTAGATTTTACCACCTCCGTAATGTGTCAGTTTCAGTTTTAATACACTATTCTGAGAAATTTTTGTGAACTAATATAGCATTTTTGGCTGTTTTGCTTTTAATCATCGTGAAAAGGTATCATTCCACTGGGAGGAACCAAGGAAAAAGATTTTCTTCATCTAAATTGTACTAATTTTATAATGCACAAACAGGAATTGCATTATCCTGGCAAACAACAAGCAGCTTCTCAGAAAAGATAGGCTGCTTTAAAAATAGTGTAGGAATCACTCCCATTACAAATAAATTATTATGTCTGAATATTAGCTCTGATAATATGTGACCTAACAGGCAAAATGAAGCAGGAAGTTATTATATTGTGATTTTTAAATTATGCTGAATTATTTATGCCAAACCTCCTCAACGTATCCCAACTTCCTTTACAATGATTTTCTTTTTTTTTTTTTAATGAAAACTTCTTAATGAAGAAGCAAGGTTTGGGGAGGAGTGGAAATGGCATGAAATTATAGGTTAACTGGCATAAGTAAAAAGGCAGAAAGATGGCTTCAAATCTGGTTTGTCCTCTTCTAATCTGGGTGTGAAAACAGCCAAATTTCAGCACTCCGTGTGTGTGTGTGTGTGTGTGTGTGTGTGTGTGTGTGT
>NW_023236068.1:0-1040 GCF_002007445.2 Ailuropoda melanoleuca | reverse complement strand
AGGCCCACTGAAGATGTTGGCCAGGCTGCACCCTTCCCAGAGGCTGAAGGGATGAGGCACTCCCAAGCTCGTTCACATTGGCAGAACTCCATGCCACGTGGCTATGGGAGTGAGGTCCCTGGGGCTGGGGATTGTTCTCAGCTTTTAGGGGTGTCTGCATTCCTTTGCTTGTGGCTGCAAAGCAAAGCTATCCATCTTCAAAGCTAGCAATGTGGCAAGTCCAGAAGTTTGAATCCTTCTTATGCTGTGAGTCTCTCTGATCGTCTCCCCCAGATTCTGCCTTATCTCACCTCCTACTCTTTAGGTATGGACAGGGTCACATTAGTAATAACACAGATTACACTGACATGCTACCCTTGTAAAAGTGTTTCTGAAACGCCCCCAGGGATGTCACATGTGCATGTGAAATGAAGACTGACTCTTTAGTCTTCCTCTTCTGCTTTTAAGGGCTCGTGTGAGTACATTGGGTCTACCCAGTAATCCAGGATAATCTCGCTAGTTTAAGGTCACCTGATTAGTAACTTTAATTCTAAATTCCATCTGCAGGACCCCTTCACAGCAGTACCCAGATTGTGTTTGGTAACCGGAGGACAGGAATCTTGGAGTGACATCTTTCAAGGTTCTGCCTACCACAGACAGAATTTCAGTTATCTACCATTTTGCACTGGGGCCAAATAATTCCCTGGAATCAGCAGCTGGACCTGGGCCCTTTACCTATTAAGCCTAGGACACCTTTCTGAGGGTCTGCTAGATTTTCATACCTGGGTCTTATGAAGGTCAGAGTGTTTCCAGGGTGTTTATGGTTAATCCTCTTAACTCCAATATGAATTTCACCAATGAAAATAAACTTCCAATAACCACAAACTGATTAACAAAGTCAGTGATTTAGTCAGTGTGGAAGTCCATTTTTGACCTGAAGTGTGCTAACTTGTGGTAAGGATGGCTAGCTGACTGACTTGTGGTGGTCTGCTCTCGAGTGTTGCCTTTTATTTTATTTTGTTTTTTTTAAGATTTTATTTACTAGAGAGAGAGAGAGAGAG
>NW_023236067.1:0-1040 GCF_002007445.2 Ailuropoda melanoleuca | reverse complement strand
TGACTGATATGTTAATCCTCTTCATCAAATGTTAGCAAATGAAAATATTAAGAAGATGGAAGTCTTGAGAGGAAATGCAATGATGGAAATGGGAAATTCCTTTATCAGAATAAGAATTAATGACCAAAAGCTTGAATCCTAACAAAATGAACCCACAGGTCCTTTTCCCTGCTTGGGATGAGAGCATGGGTACATCTTTGGCACAGATGGACTCTATCCCCGCTGCGGAGCAGAAGCATGGCCACACGCACCTAACATGCTAAGATCATGCTTCTAGAACATGCAAGTACAATTTCTAAGAAAGGACGTGGAAGGGCCAGCCAAGAAAGACAAATTAAAATGTGCTGAGTGACTTAGTATTATCACCAACAGAGAATAAGCGAAAGTTTTTTTTAAAGTCCGGCTCATTTTGTTTGTAAATGAATTGCCCCCATGGTTACACTATTTAAATCAAGAATGTTTTATATTTCACAGTCACTTATCATCCCTCCCTTTTATTATTATTATTATTATTATTATTATTATTATTATTATTATTATTATTTCTAGCCCTTAAACATATAAAAGGGTAAAAGTAATTTGTTCTGGCAGAAAGAACTACAGTAAATCACGCAGAATAAATTTCTTAAATACCAAAGGAACATTGTTTCTTTCCAGACCAGCTTATGGACACACATGTGAAGGACACGTAAAAGTCTGTCTCCCTGCCACCTGCCACGTGACGTCACTTCTATGGAGAATTCAGGTCCTTTTCAGATGAACAAAAAATGTTCAACAGCAACGTGCCAAAGACAAAATCTTCCAGTATTTACGTTAATACATCCAGTGGAACCATCCATATGCCATTTATAAGAACTTCCCTTCCCAGAAATAAAAGCTCCACTTAGCCCCAAACCAGAAACTTCTCAGCACATAAAACTTCACTGAATAAATTTCCCAAATCAGGTATTTTAAGAAAATGGTGGAAGGCCATCTATTTCTCTAACTTTGCTGTCAAGGACACCAATTCCATTTACCAAAAAAAAAAAAAAAAAGGGAAG
>NW_023236066.1:0-1040 GCF_002007445.2 Ailuropoda melanoleuca | reverse complement strand
CTTGTGTTCCCTCTCTCGCTGGCTGTCTCTCTCTCTGTCAAATAAATAAATAAAATCTTTTAAAAAAATTAGTTTTTGGTATGGAGGTGCTCCAGAAAATACTGGTCTTGAGCAGACTGAATGCTGCCTCCTACAGGTACTACTAGGCACCTTTCAGAAATGTGATTGGATTCTCTGTGCCTAATGTGTCAATGTTTAAACTGGGAAAGTGGTTCTTCTTCATAGGGTAGATGAGAATATTACATGTGTTTCTAAGCATAGCACCTGAATAAGGTAATTGCTTATTACACGTTAGCTGCTATTACCAGTATTATCACTTGTGGACCACCGGGGTGGCTCCGTTGGTTAAGCAGCCGACTCCTGAGATCTTAAGCCGACTCTCTGAGATTGGGTCATGATCTCGGGGTCGTGAGATGGAGCCCCGCATCAGGCTACACACTCAGCAGAAAGCCTGCTTGAGATTCTCTCCCTCTTCCTCTGCCCTTCCTCTTTCTCTCTCTCTTATAAAGATACTCTCTTTTTTTTGTCCTGAATAGACACCTAGTGATATGACATCTCTAAGATTATTTACAGATTAAGAAGCAGCTTCATATAGGATATGTTTCTTACTGTTTGTTCTTAACTTTTTACTGGCCCCAGCTTCCCCTGTCTTAGTCACAGCAAGGCTACCTCTTCCTCTGATACTCTTTTACCGCCAATAAATGCAGAAGAAGAAATCCATTATATTTCTGGTTTCTCACACTGCAGGTAGGCTCTCACTGAACTGGGAGAATACAGTGCAAAAGAATCTGGACCGTAGCTGAGACTCCTGCTTTGGCAATTAAAGCAAGGTTCTCTCCACATGACCATCTTTACCTGCCTGTTGTGTTTGTTTTAATATATCTTTCTTGTTCTTTTTTTTTTTTAAGATTTTATTTATTTATTCGACAGAGAGAGAGATAGCCAGCAAGAGAGGGAACACAAGAAGGTGGAGTGGGAGAGGAAGAAGCAGGCTCGTAGCAGAGGAGCCTGATGTGGGGCTCGATCCCATAACGCCGGGA
>NW_023236065.1:0-1040 GCF_002007445.2 Ailuropoda melanoleuca | reverse complement strand
AGAATTTGTTTTTTACATATGTGAATCTATTAATGGTGTTGTCAAAATGCTCAGTCTTTAAGATTTGTTATTTTCAAAAATGAAGATTCTTAGGTTGATATCATACTAGATATTATTTCTAAAAAAATGCAGTAGTTTTCTTTAATTCTTTTAACCTGTGGGTAGATTTCTCTATTTAAAGCCATCTATGTCAATTATTTTACTTCTAGTTCTAATTCTAAAATTTTTGATTCACAAACTACGGATGTAGTCTTAGTAACTTCACCTGTTATTACCATTTATTTGACTTTAGCATTTATAGTAGCATCTAACTTTTAAAAATAACTAAGAAATTCCAATTAGTTAACCATACAGTGTTATATTAGTATCAGGTATACAATACAGTGATTCCACAATTCCATACATCACACAGAAACAACAAATGTTGGTGAGAATGTGGAGAAAAAGGAACTTGTGCACTGTTGGTGGGAATGCAAACTGGTGCATCTGCTGTAGAGAACAGTATGGAGTTTCCCTAAAAAACATTAAAAATAGAAATACCCTGTGATCCTGTAATTGCACTACTCGGTATTTACCCAATGAATATAAAACACTAATTCAAAAGGATATATGCACTCCTGTGTTTATTGCAGCATTATTTATAATAGCCAAAATGAAAAAATGAAAAAATAACTCAGAAAGGTCCCACTTTTTTTACATCAGTGACTTTTCCAGGCAATGGACATTTATAGCATTGAAATAGAAGTCCTTGAGAGATAGAGAGCACAAGTGGAGGGGCAGAGCGAGAGGGAGAGAGAGAGAATCTTACACAGGCTCTAGGCTCAGCACAGAGCCTGATGTAGGGCTCCATCTCAAGACTCTGAGATCATGACCTCAGCTGAAATCAAGAGTCAGATGCTTAACCTACTGAGCTATCCAGGTGCCCCAACACAGATTTCTAATTATTGTTTTATGCAGTTGTTTTTTAAATCAGGAGAGAAAAAATAATTATACACAAAAATGCATTTATATTCTTTTATATTATCTTTGTAGTTAATTTT
>NW_023236064.1:0-1040 GCF_002007445.2 Ailuropoda melanoleuca | reverse complement strand
TGTCTGAACCATAGCAGCCAAGGCCCACAATCAGATGCAGAAGCTAGAGCCTTGCATGGACCTGCCCCCCAGCTCCCACATTTGCGTAAGTTCTTATCCTCGTAAATCACTCATAGTGGTCATCCTCTGATTAAACCCGCACTGATTCACTTGCTGAAAATCAGGCCTGGGACAGGAATATCGTGCAAGGCTGAACAAATGTACAGTATTTTCTGTCACTGATAGTCCCTGATAATGATCACTTGTCAGGTTTTTGGCTAAGATCAAGTGCAATATTCCCTGATAAGAAAATCCCTAGTGGTTTCACATAACAAATAAACCGTTAAGGGAACACGTGGGCCCCCATAGGCTCTTGCTTCAGTCAAATGTTGAGTCAAATCTTTACATAGATGCTACTGTGTTATAGCGATAGGCGATACTAACACTGCACATCACGTGTTCAGATTGTTTGTTTGTTGGATTAAGTGGAAATTAAATGCTCCATGCAGCCTTATTTCCAAGGGTTGATTTGGACGTTCATTTTAAAGATAATTTATGTACCTTGTGCAGTGTTCAGGTAAAATGCCTTTATCTTGGAAAAAGGAAGTGATTGAATCCTTTTGTCTTACTGTTGCTACACATGAGAAACATTTATTTTTAATACACAGATATTAACTTTTTAAAACTTCTCTGAAAAGAAATGAAAATATTATATAAATGATTTTCTTCTTCAGATTTATTAATTAAAAGATATAATAGATACAGTTATACTATATAATGGGTATTGTTTTTTATGGCTTCTTAATACAATACATACAATACATACATACGTACAATACAATACAATAGGCAATTGAAGATCTTTTTCTCTCCCCCATCCCTATTGTCCATCTGTATCTTCTACACACAAAAGGGGGAGTGTGCAATGAACTGACAAATTAAGGCAACTCTGTCCATTTGGTAGAATGAAAACATTTTATAAATGTAGTTTCCTCTCCTCTTCCTAATAGCGGATAGTTGACAATGTAGGAAAAATTCTCATTTCTACCTAAGGCGATTGT
>NW_023236063.1:0-1040 GCF_002007445.2 Ailuropoda melanoleuca | reverse complement strand
AGAGCCTGATGCAGGGCTCAAGCTCATGATCCTGAAATCATGATCTGACCTGAGATCAAGAGTTGGATGCTTAACTGACTGAGCCACCCAGGTACCCCCATCCTCATTCTTTGCATTGGTATTTGTAGCTACTAAAAGGTTATACTGTGGCTTTTTCCTTAGACTAGTTGTTGATGTTTACACATGACTATATTTTTTAAATGTTTTAGGTCAACCAGGGAACAGAACCCTGGTAGAGGGCACTGTCCTTGGAAACAAGGAGGGAGTTTTAGAGACAGTCTATTATAATTGCTTTGCTGTTCTAGGTAGTAGAAATTCCAGATTTTTCTGGAAAGCACTGGCAGTGTATTATTTATGATCTTGGTTTCTTAATATGTTAATTTGGCCTTTCTATAATATTAGCTACTTACTAAAACAATTTTTTTAAGATTCAGAAGACATTGGAAAGGCTACTGGCTTGTTAATATCTTCCAGATGTTAAAAAAGTCACAAATAGTCTTGCCCATTCAGACGGATCATCCAAGGCTAGGGCTGGATGTGTATGATTCCATCATCAAAAGGATGCCAACTGGCCACGTGAGCCACAATATCTCACTGTATTTGGGAGGCTCATTAGAGTTCAACTTCTCATGAACAGGCTCCAAGTCTGAGCCAGGAATACCAAAGAGAGCAACAGGCCAATGCATGTTATGCAGCCTGACTGACTCCTTGTATTGCAAGTAAAACAATTTAATGAAAATGGTCCTTAGCTTTGATTTCATCCAAATGAAACCTTAGGTTCTGATTACTTAGAGACTATTGTGTTAGACCTTAGTTCCATTTGGGTCTATATGACAATAGGGTTATCTGATCAGTTTTATAATATAAATAAAATACAATGCATTTATAAAATCAAAACTATTGAGTTTTTATATTTTTGAGAACCATACAATATGAGAAAATGCTCACAATATAAAATTGAATTACAAAATCAAGAAGCAAAGTAATATTTAAGGTAAGATCCTTGCTTTGCTAAAATGAAGTTTAAAATTTACTGTAAA
>NW_023236062.1:0-1040 GCF_002007445.2 Ailuropoda melanoleuca | reverse complement strand
CGTAGCTGAATCCACAGGGGGATGGGTGGAGCTGTGTCTGAGTCTGTAGCTGGGTCTATGGTTGGTATTCTGCCACCAGAGCATGGGCCGGCCTTCTCAAAATGGCTTTGCTTGGGTATTTGGCTCCACCAGGGTTTCACAAACTCCTACCTGAATCCCAAAGCTCCTACAAAGGCACTTTTGTCTGTGGATGGCTGCCAAACTATTGTTGCTGTGGGAGGATTTACGGGGAGGACCTCCTATTATGCCATCGTGCTTTCAGATATGTTTTAAAGAGATTAAAAAATAGGAAAAAAGTTTTGTTTACCCCAAAAGTTAGTGTTTTCAATGCTTTTAATTCTGTTGTATGGATCCATATTTTCATCTCGTATGATTTTCCTCCTGTTTACAGATACCCTTCACATTTTCTGTAGTGCCAGTCTGATGGTGATGAATTGTTTCAGTATTTTTTTTCTGAAATAGTCTTTATTTTGTTTTCATTTTTGAAAAATATTTTTCACTGGGTATAGGATTGTAGTTTGAGAGGATTTTCTGCTTTTAATACTTTAAAGATGTCACTCCAGTGTTTCTATTTTGTACTGATTCCAAGAAGTCTGCTATCATTTTTAACCTTTATTTTGTTATAACTAATACATTTTTCTTCTGGTTATTTTAAAAGATTTTACCTTTATCATTAATTTTCTTCTTCTTCTTCTTTTTTTGCTATGTTCAGTTAGCCAGCATATAGTACATCATAAGTTTTTGATGTAGTGTTCAATGATTCATCAGTTGCGTTTAACACCCAGTGCTCATCACCACATGTGCCCTCCTTAATACCCATCACCTGGCTACCCCATCCACCCACAACCCCCCTTCCGTAACCCTCAGGTTGTTTCCCACAGTCCAGAGTCTCTCCAGGTTTGTCTCCCTCTCTGATTTCTTCCCATTTGGTTTTCGTCCCTTCCCCTATGGTCCTCTGTGCTATTCCTCATGTTCCACATATGAGTGAAACCATATGATAATTGTCTTTCTCTGCTTGACTTGTTTCACTTAGCATAATC
>NW_023236061.1:0-615 GCF_002007445.2 Ailuropoda melanoleuca | reverse complement strand
CCCCCAATCTGAGTTACTTTAATTTTTTAATTTTAGTGCCCCTCTATACAAAAGCCTTGCTTTACCAAGTGGATATTTTGCTTAAAAGTTGTATTTAATCAAAAATTTCTTGTATTATTATTTTTCAAATGTTTCAGTGAAGCTCTGTGTCTAAAGGAACCATATGGCCAAACCTTTTGCCAAGCAGCTGTCCTTCTTTTGNCAAGCAGCTGTCCTTCTTTTGTTTATTTATTAGTGAAGTTAGGCTTTCTTATGTTGGCATTACTATGAATGCTGGTACTCCAAGTGATAGTGGGCCAGTGCTGGGGAGCCTCACAAACAATAAAACATACATTCAAAAGACAGAACCACATCAGACCCAAGAAGCCAGGTGACTTAGTAATGCTGTGGATAAGGAAATGACTGTGAATTTTGGTGAATGTGAAAATCGTAATAACTTTTTAGATCATAGATAATCACTTTAATTTACTCAAGATATAACTTAGCTTTGATCCAAATGAATTAGTGCCCCCTCCTTAAGATGGTTTCCCAAGTTATATAAACTGGCCTGCTTCTTTGGTTTGGTTATTTTATTTAATACTGACATCTAACTCATTCTGCTTATACACAAACAAG
>NW_023236060.1:736-2494 GCF_002007445.2 Ailuropoda melanoleuca | reverse complement strand
TGTTTCTGACGGACGTGTTTTGGGCCTTTCCGTTCCATTTCCGCCAGCAGTTTTGACAGGATTTCCCCAGGAAGCAAGCATTTCGTTGGAAGCGGGTTTGGCGGAATTGTCTTTCTCAGTGCTGTGTTCGTCGTGTTTCACTCACGGTACCAAAGCCCCTTGATTCCTGTTCCACCTTCCATAAGGCCGTCGTGACTTCAAGGGCTTTCCCCTCACACTTTGTTTCTTGGTTCTAAGGGCTGGATCCTCCCCAGGCCCCTACACCCAATGTGGAATCGGGGTCCCCAGTGAAAAGGCTGCTGTTCGCTGGAGGTGTTTTCCTGGACGCTCTGCTTTATTACCAATGAGAAGGGCGCTGAGTCCTCGAAAATCCTGAACCTTTTCATTCATGCTCCCTTACTCACGAGAGATGATGATCGTTGATATTTCCCTGGACTGTGTGGTGTCTCAGAGACCACTATAGGGCACTCTCGTCAGGCTTCCGTGACCACTTTCAATTATGTTTTCCTATTCACGAAGGCTGATGATAGTGCTACGACGGACCCTGTACGGTGTTGTTTCTGACGGACGTGTTTTGGGCCTTTTCGTTCCATTGCCGCCAGCAGTTTTGACAGGATTTCCCCAGGGAGCAAGCATTTCGTTGGAAGCGGGTTTTGGCCGAATTGTCTTTCTCAGTGCTGTGTTCGTCGTGTTTCACTCACGGTACCAAAGCACCTTGATTCCTGTTCCACCTTCCATAAGGCCGTCGTGACTTCAAGGGCTTTCCCCTTACACTTTGTTTCTTGGTTCTAAGGGCTGGATCCTCCCCAGGCCCCTGCACCCAATGTGGAATCGGGGGTAGCCAGTGAAAAATCTGCTGTTCGCTGGAGGTGTTTTCCTGTACGCTCTGCTTTATTACCAATGGGAAGGGCGCTGAGTCCTCGAAAATCCTGAACCTTTTCATTCATGCTCCCTTACTCACGAGAGATGATGATCGTTGATATTTCCCTGGACTGTGTGGGGTCTCAGAGACCACTATGGGGCACTCTCGTCAGGCTTCCGCGACCACTTTCCCTCATGTTTCCCTATTCACGAAGGGTGATGATAGTGCTAAGACGGTCCCTGTACGGTGTTGTTTCTGACGGACGTGTTTTGGGCCTTTTCGTTCCATTGCCGCCAGCAGTTTTGACAGGATTTCCCCAGGGAGCAAGCATTTCGTTGGAAGCGGGTTTTGGCCGAATTGTCTTTCTCAGTGCTGTGTTCGTCGTGTTTCACTCACGGTACCAAAGCACCTTGATTCCTCTTCCACCTTCCATAAGGCCGTCGTGACTTCAAAGGCTTTCCCCACACACTTTGTTTCTTGGTTCTAAGGGCTGGGTCCTCACCAGGCCCGTACACCCAATGTGGAATCGGGGTCCCCAGTGAAAAGGCTGCTGTTCGCTGGAGGTGTTTTCCTGGACGCTCTGCATTATTACCAATGAGAAGGGCGCTGAGTGCTCGAAAATCCTGAACCTTTTCATTCATGCTCCCTTACTCACGAGAGATGATGATCGTTGATATTTCCCTGGACTGTGTGGTGTCTCAGAGACCACTATGGGGCACTCTCGTCAGGCTTCCGCGACCACTTTCCCTCATGTTTCCCTATTCACGAAGGGTGATGATAGTGCTAAGACGGTCCCTGTACGGTGTTGTTTCTGACGGACGTGTTTTGGGCCTTTTCGTTCCATTACCGCCAGCAGTTTTGACAGGATTTCTCCAGGGAGCAAACATTTCATTGGA
>NW_023236060.1:0-367 GCF_002007445.2 Ailuropoda melanoleuca | reverse complement strand
TGGGGCACTCTCGTCAGGCTTCCGCGACCACTTTCCCTCATGTTTCCCTATTCACGAAGGGTGATGATAGTGCTAAGATGGTCCCTGTACGGTGTTGTTTCTGACGGACGTGTTTTGGGCCTTTTCGTTCCATTGCCGCAAGCAGTTATGACAGGATTTCCCCAGGGAGCAAACATTTCTTTGGAAGCGGGTTTTGGCCGAAATGTCTTCCTCATTGCTGTGTTCGTCGTGTTTCACTCACGGTACCAAAGCACCTTGATTCCTGTTCCAGCTTCCATAAGGCGGTCGTGACTTCGAGGGCTTTCCCCTCACACTTTGTTTCTGGGTTCTAAGGGCTGGATCCTCCCCAGGCCCCTACACCCAATGT
>NW_023236059.1:13674-38889 GCF_002007445.2 Ailuropoda melanoleuca | reverse complement strand
TTCCTCAATGACTACCCATGACTACAAGGAACAACTTAACTTTTAAAAATCAGTTTGAACACAGACACCCAAACTCAACTTGTTCCCAACATAAAGCTTTGAAGGGGTGTGAATGGAGGTAGAATTATAGTCCAAGGGATGAAGTCCTCTAGAGCTTTCCTTGGCACTCTGCAAACCTTTGCTGAGGGCCTGCTCTGGCTGAAACACCTCACTAGGTTCTGAGTGACGAGGGGCCCAGAAAAGAGAGGAAGGAACCAACATTTGCTGAAGCTTACTATGTATCAGATACAACCCTAGCCACTTAATGCACACCTTGGTGATTAATCCAGACAATAATTCTATGACGTTGGCCCTATTGTCACCATTTTCCACATGGGAAAGCCAATCCTGAAAATTTCGGTAACCTCCCCAAGGTCACACAGCTGGTGTGGTCTAAGATGAAACTCCTGTCTCTGTTCCTACCACCTGACATTAGAGATTCATTGCACATGGCCTTAAAGAGTGTATAATCTTAGTAGAAAATATTTGGTTCATTTTTTTTTTCAAGTGCCTGATATGTGCAAAGCCCTGTGCTTGGCCATGTGGAAAGACAGCAGGTTGTAAACATAAGTCCTGCCCTCCAGGAGCTCACAGTCAAGTGAAGGGGCAACCCTGCTAACCAGCCATAGCTGGGAGCATGGCCTCATTGCAGTGGGAAGTTCTGAAGGAGCACAGAAGAGTGATAAACCTTCCTCCCCATGTATCCAGAAGTGTTTCATCTCCCTCAGGAGATTATTCACCTTGATTATGGCATTAGCTAGCTCTTCTTTGTATTTTTGATCGTGTAGATGTGTGTCTCCTCTTTTGGAGTTATGAACTCATTAAGGGAAAGGACCAGATCTTTCTCATCTATCTCTCCCCGTGGAGCCTGGCTCTGTACTTACGCATAAAAAGCCCCCAGTCGCTGTTTATTGAACTGGGTAAAGGCGCATAGTTCAAGGAAATGAAGGATGTGGGAAAAAGAAGAGAGAAGGCTCTGCTGTCACCTGAAATTTCATCCCTCCCCCTAGTTTGTCCCTGGAGCAAACTCTTGTTTCCAGGGCAACAGGACTGGCAAGGAGGGGAGGGTTTGGGTGGGATCTGTGATACCAGCTATCTCCTCGGGCTTGCTAGGATTGGACGTATGACTGAGCAATCATGTATGAGACCAAAGTTCCCATTTGAAGCTTCTTGACACTGAGGTGTGGGACTGGTTGTCACCTTCTCCCGAACTCTGCCGTCTATCAAAGGCAAGAATCAGACAGGGAGCTGTCCATAGTCCTGCTTAAGCACACTGCCCGCCTGTGTGGCCATGTGTATTTTATTCCATAGCTCTATCAATGTGTAAGACATCTCTTCAGTTACTCTCAAGTACCATGGGATCTTATGATGTCTCTTAGAGAGCGTTTAATCCATTTTCCCAGTAAGGAAACTGAGTCTCCAAGAGGCTGTTTTCCCCAGCATCACAGATCTAATGAGGAAATCAAAGCCTTCCCTATCTTGGATCAGTGCTCATTTTCCCTACCCTGTTGATAGGGAATGATAATACTCTTCTACTGAGAAAAACTCTCTTCTCTGATTGTCATTTCTGCTCCATGGCTTAGTAGAAAGAGCAATGCCTGGGTTTGGGGATCATTCTGCCACTGGCTTGCTATGTGGCTTTGGACAAGTTGACTCTCAGCTCTGGGATTCAGTTATCCTTTCTGTAAAGTGAGAAGGAAAAATTAATTCAGGGAGGGCAAACATATGTCACATGTCCCTTTGTTTCCCTCTCCCAAGGCCAGACAGACATCAATAATTGACCATGGCATTTTTTTCTCAGGATGAGCCTGGACTCATTCTCTATATCCTTGTCATCTCTGGGTTCCAGGCTGTTACTACCAGATAAATGGAACTAGTTTATGAATGGAAATCCATTTCCTGAACTGAAGACCTTTCCAACCTTTACCTTCCAGAATTTTCAGACAATAACTTCATCTGGCTCCCCTCTCAGTGCCTTTCCCCTTTGGCGTCTCTTCTGCTTGCTTTTCCAGTTCGGCTCACTGAGCTCAAGGTCATTCCTTCACAAATGGCTTTGCCCTGGCACAATCCATTCTGCTACACATGCCCCCTTTGAGAGAAAGGTGCCGAAATTACGCAGGGCACACACTCCTTTCCCCACTGGCAATGAGGCCATAGGCGGTTTGCTTGAGTCATTAATTGCAGCCCATTAGGTAGACCGTTTTGGGAAAAACTAGGCTTAGGAAGGTGGGAGAGAGAAATCTGAATAGCCACACCAAGGGGGAAAGTTCAGCCAATTTAATTTCCTGCAGCTGGTCTCACTCTCCAGCTGCCCCTGGCTACCAAAAACATGGCTTTAAAAATTCTAACAGGTGTGAGCAGAGACAATCTTTATGGATCAGCAGAGTCTCCCACTAGCAGGAATAGACATTTGCGGCTAATGAAAAAATAAGGAGATATTGACTTCTTCTGTAGAGACACAAAATGTATTGACGTGGGCAATAAGAAGAGATGAGGGAACATTGACATTAATGTTTGATGTTTACAGAGGGGGATGAGAGAGGGGCTGCAGGTCTGTGGATCCTGCAAGGCTGTAGGCTGCGGAAGTTCCCAAGATCCAGTTGCAACTAACTGCTTCCCTCTCGATTCTGGAGCACAGTTTGTCTCTCCGAAGTCATGCTGAGATCCCTGGGGTGCCATCGATAAACTACTCAGGGATGAGGGAGAGCCCCTCATTCCCGGGCTCTGTGCCAGGGCAGAGAGCCAACATGAATAATGATCTCGGAGCNTCGATAAACTACTCAGGGATGAGGGAGAGCCCCTCATTCCCGGGCTCTGTGCCAGGGCAGAGAGCCAACATGAATAATGACCTCGGAGCTATGTTTTTTTTTTTAAGATTTTATTTATTTATTCAACAGAGATAGAGACAGCCAGCGAGAGAGGGAACACAATCAGGGGGAGTGGGAGAGGAAGAAGCAGGCTCATAGTGGAGGAGCCTGATGTGGGGCTCGATCCCAGAACGCTGGGATCACGCCCTGAGCCGAAGGCAGACGCTTAACCGCTGTGCCACCCAGGCGCCCCTCGGAGCTCTGTTTTAAAAGCTGTCCTGTTCTTAGGTTTTGTGATCCAGTGCAACCTCTTAACCACCCTGAACCTCAGTTTCCTTCTCTGTAAAACAGAGGGGTTGCTATTAATATGTTTCTCATTGGACTGGTGACAGTAACCATTTACTGAATGTTTACTACGTGCCAAGCNAGGAAGAAGCAGGCTCCCAGCAGAGGAGCCTGATGTGGGGCTCGATCCCATAAAGCCGGGATCACGCCCTGGGCTNTGAGGCCTGCCTCAGGAGCTGCTCCCCCTGCCCTGTGGAAACTCAATGATGCCCACAGCAGAGAACTAGAGAGGCTGTCTCTGAGTAGGCCATTTGCTGACATCTCATCTTCTGACATCCCTCCTCTTTAAAATAAGGACTATTTTGAGCAAAGTATGGGTGTGCACAGAGAGGGGGTGCAGGGAAGGGGTAGAGAGAGGATATATCCTAGGCCTGCCACTCACTGAAGCTTCTGTTTCAAGAGAATGATAGACTCCTACAAGGTGGAGCTAAAGCAGTNCGACCGGTCCGTGGAGATTCTCATCCACCCCAGCGGTACTGTGCACCAGGCGGGGCCCCTAGGACGCCTGTGGGAGGGACGAGATGCTGATCCCGTGGGGCACAGACACGCGGCCCCTTGTCCAGTGGCCCGGCCGGGGAGAGCGTAGGGGCATGTGGCAGAGAGAGGAGACCAGCTACGTGGCTCCTGGAAACATGAATCCAGCTGGCAAAGCTGAGTGCCTGGATTCTAGCTCCAGAGGCCCCAGGGTCTCATTCACCCATTGGGGTGCATTGCCTTCAGGGAAGCTGAGCAGATGACCTCTGAAATCCTAAGCTCAATGAGACCCTCCCAGCTCCGAACACTCAGAGAGCAACTCTTTTATCTCTTTATCTCTTTCAGGATTCACGAAATGTCAGGATCTGAAAAGATCAGAGCCCGGTCTCTCTCCCGTTTTACAGATGGGTAAACTGAGGCCCAGAGAGAGACAGTGAGTTATCCGAGGCCACTAGGCTCTCCTGCCTCCCGGCTAAGGAGTCTCCCATGGCCCCACACCACGGCAGGCAGTCAGGGATTCTATCCCCCTCTTCCAATCAGGAGTCCTCCCCACCGTGAATTCTCTGGTATTGTCCTCACATTCGGACAAGTGCCAAGAGCTGATCTCATCTCTGCAGAGCCCCACATGCCACACGTCCTGATGGAGAAAGGGGACATGACCCTGGGAGAGTTTGAGCAGCACTTGAAAGGAAGAACGGAGTTCATTAAAGGGATGAAGAAGGACAGCAGGGCAGAGAGACAGGTGAGGGTGGCTGGGACCGAGTCTGTGGTGGCAGAAGGGGGGTGACACTTGGCCACCACTGGACCAACAAGGATACCAAGCAGGGGAAGGGGGTGGCTCACCGGGTCACTCCCACAGCAAGATGGTGGCAGATCCTCATCCCTGTTTCCCTCAGCGGGCTGGGGCGCCGCTGGGAAGATGGACAGCCAGATGCAGCAGGTACCCTGTCCTCCCACCTCCTGCCAGGCCACCTTCTCCTGGTGCCACCAAGGGGCCTAAGCCAGGTGACATTCTAGGCAGGTGGCAAAAACAACCTTGGTCTTCTCTAGGTTACTCCATCCCACAGGGCCTCCAGGACCCTACAGGCAGGTGCCCTCCCAGCCCCATCTTTACCCCTGGGCCCTTCTTTTCCCACCTGCTGAATGGGTCTCCTGCTCATCCTTCCTCTGAGATCCTTGCTGCTATTATGTAAAGAATAAAGGCAGAGCAGAGAAAGCCTGAAGAAGACCCTTTCTCGGCCCAACCCCCCCCCATGAAGTGCCAGTATGAGGAGGCCTCCACAGAGGGGTGGGCTGGGGAAGGCTGGTACAAGGCCGGGACCCTGGCTCTAAGTTATACCAGCAGAGTTTCCTGCTCATGGTCTTGCACACCAAGCCGGGCCCTGAATGCCAAGTCAGGTTTAAGAACGATGGCACACTTCTTTTTTTGGTCTCCCCTTTTTAGATGAGAACATTGAGGTTTAGCACCCAAAAAGAACTGGTGAGCTGGGAGGAGGGAAAGATCGTTCTCTTGGGAGTTGGCTTTGGTCGACGTGAGGCTAAGGACTTAAGAGTCGATCCTGGGGGCAGCTTTGCTGGATTTAAGAGCCCCTCCCTGACTGGCAGAGGACTATGGCAGAGGGGGGAGGTATGGGAATGTGTAGACCGTTTCCTACTCATGTCATCCCCATTGTTAGACATCCCTGGAGGCCTGGTGGGGGGTGGGAGGGGGGCAAAGGGAAAGGGTCAGTAGCTCACGGCCCATATCATTCCATGTTAGGGTCCCCACTGGAAACACCTGCCTTCCCAGAGGGGCCTTCTCCCCCAGATGAGTCATTGGGAGAAGAGGCTGGGGCCAGATTCTCAGAGTGGAAGTGGCCCTGAGCTGTGAGATCTATAGCATGTAGGCAACGGTGGAGGCAGTGGGGCTCCAAGGCCTGGGGCTGGCTCCCCTGCCTGCCAACACCTACCAATTAGCTCTGGGACTGCCGAAGCAAATGAGAATTTGCCACCTTGGGTCGGTTATGCAAATACCCTGTATTCTCGTGAGCTCCAGGATGCTAGGGATCACTCAAAGCTGCTAAGAGGTGATGAGTTTATTGTAATTGGATAAGGGCAACCAGAGGAGACATTGGAGAATCCTCTCTGAGAGGCAAAAATCAGGTTCCCAGAAGGGGCTCCTTTCACCAGCAGACGTGGCTTTTGCTGCCTAAGGCTCTGTCTTCCAGAGAGCCGGGCTGGGCAGTGGCCTTTGGCAAAGGAGCTCCAAGGTGGGGGGGGGAGCACGATCCCTCACCAAGGAGGGAGGCAGACCTCCAGAGGGTGAACATCGATCAGGAAGAGTGGGTATGACATGCTGTCAAAAGCTGTGATTTAGCAAACAGGCAGCAAATGACACAGAGGAAGACACCATGTACCAGAGACAGAGATGCAGAGAGAAGCAGAGACAAGTAGAGACAGAAAGACTGGGGGGGGGAACCCCCAGAGATGCACACATAGGTCAGTGGCATCAGTGGCAGTCGTCTCATTTATTCTTTCAACAAACACTGTGTCCCCAGTAGATGTCAGGCTCTTTTCTAGGCAGTGGGGAGACAACGCTAAAAATGACACATCCTTGTTCTCATGAAGCTTACATTCTAGCACAGACAAGAAGTAAATGAATGAGCAAGATCAGTGTGAAGAGGGCTGGGGACCATGAAGGAAATAAAGCAAGATAATATGATAACGAGTGATAAGTGTGGGTGCTGGTTAGCCCGGGGTTTAGAGAAAGCCTGTCTGAGAATGAGACCTGGTGAATGGTGAAGAACAGAAGACCGTGCTCAGAACCAGAAGCAGGACATGGTGACACGTTCAGGAAACAGGTGGCCGGTGTTGCTGAAATGCTGGGAGCAGAGCGGGCAAAGATGGGGTGAACAGAGAGGCATGGGTCAGGCATCAGGGGGCCTCGTACCATGATGCTAGATGAGGGGAAGCTATTGTTTAAACAACAGATGACAAGAATGGTCACACTCCCTGCCCTATGTAGAAGAGACCACAAGGAGGGGTGCCTGGGTGGCTCGGTCGGTTAAGCATCTGACTTTGGCTCAGGTCATGCTCTTGGGGTCCTGGGATCCAGCCCCACCTCTGGCTCCCTGCTCAGCGGAGAGACTGCTTGTCCCTCTTCCTCTGCCCCTCTCCCTGCTCATGCGCGCGCGCTCTCTCTCTCTCGTAAATAAATGAAATTAAAAAAAAAAAAAAGAATGACGTGCAGGGAGATAAAAGTGGCAGAAAGAGGCCCCTCAGGGTCCAGACAATAGATAATACTGTCCTGCACTGGGGTGGTGGCAGTGAGGACAGAGAGCCGAAGACACGTTCAGAAACATCTTAGCTGCAGAAATGACGACCCTTTGCTGAACAGTAGATGTATGGGGTGAGGACAGAGAGGAACCCAGGACAACCCCTAGGTCTTGGGTTTGAACACCTGCGTGCACGATGATGTCATCGATTGAGTTGAGGAAGGGGCTCCAATAAGGACAGAGAAACAGACACAGAGACCCAGCGACACAGACACAGTCAGACAAAGAGAGAGAGGAAGTCGGGGTGCAAAGGGGGGGCAGCATGAGGGCGGAGGAAATGAGATTTGGCTCAGCGTGCGTGGGTGCATCCGGAAGCCACGTTCAGCAGCAGCATGCCAGGGCCAGCAAAAAAAGAAAACAAAACACACACACACACACACACACACACACAAAGATAAAGACCTACGATCCTGTCCTCCCTTTAACATTTAGGAGCCCATCTCTGCATGGGGCTCTAAGTTAAACCCCAGAGGGTGTAGTGACGGTGGCTCCTGTTTGGAGATGGCTGCTCTGTGCCAGGCAGCAGGCTTCACAAGCATGACACTGAATCAATCATAGAACTCGGTGAAATAGGCACCATTGTCTTCATGCCATGCATGAGGAAATAAGCACTCATCAGTCCACCCTAAAGATGGGGGCAGGTATCCTGAAGAGGGAAAATCTGAAGAAGAGTAGGAAGTGAGCAGAGAGAGAGAATCAGAATCAGTAAACCCAGGACAGCTGAGCTGGAGAGTGGCTTAGACCCTGGAGGTGAAAGCCAGAGAGATGCTTTCCAGCTGAGAGCCAGCACCTGTGTGGAGGCTTCCTGCCTAGGGTCATCCCCTAACCGTCCTGAGAAGGGGACATCATTTCCCCATTTTATAAATAAAGAAACAGACCCAGAGGAGGGACTTGCCCAAGATTACAGGGCAGGATGGTGAGAGCTGGGATTTAAATCCCGGTCTTTCTGCCTCTGAAGTCCATGCAACTGTGAAAGTCTAGCACACAGAAGAGCCAGGTGCAGACAACCTGGGACTGTCCCGTGCAGAGCGTGAGTGGGATCTTGGCAAAGCCTGGTGAGGAACGGGGGAACAGCGTGAGCCCCGAGGAGCAGCTCTGGACCCCTGGAATGCCCAAAGTGAGAGAGTTTTCCTTTCTCCTCCAGACAGAAATCATCCGGAAACGCCTCCACAAGGACATTCCCCACCATTCGGTCATCATGCTCAACTTCTGCCCTGACCTCCAGTCGGTCCAGCCGAACCTGAGAAAGACCCATGGGGAGTTCATCTTCCTCATTGACCGGAGCGGCAGCATGAGTGGGACCAACATTCACCGTGTCAAGGTACCTGTATGAGGACCCCCGTCCCTGGGGACTTAGGGCTCCAGGGTAGATCATCTGTGCTCCCCCAAACCAGCTTCCTCAGTACTCTTGTGTTCCAAGCAGCCCTCCTTCCACACCTGAACTACTTTCCTCAATGACTACCCATGACTACAAGGAACAACTTAACTTTTAAAAATCAGTTTGAACACAGACACCCAAACTCAACTTGTTCCCAACATAAAGCTTTGAAGGGGTGTGAATGGAGGTAGAATTATAGTCCAAGGGATGAAGTCCTCTAGAGCTTTCCTTGGCACTCTGCAAACCTTTGCTGAGGGCCTGCTCTGGCTGAAACACCTCACTAGGTTCTGAGTGACGAGGGGCCCAGAAAAGAGAGGAAGGAACCAACATTTGCTGAAGCTTACTATGTATCAGATACAACCCTAGCCACTTAATGCACACCTTGGTGATTAATCCAGACAATAATTCTATGACGTTGGCCCTATTGTCACCATTTTCCACATGGGAAAGCCAATCCTGAAAATTTCGGTAACCTCCCCAAGGTCACACAGCTGGTGTGGTCTAAGATGAAACTCCTGTCTCTGTTCCTACCACCTGACATTAGAGATTCATTGCACATGGCCTTAAAGAGTGTATAATCTTAGTAGAAAATATTTGGTTCATTTTTTTTTTCAAGTGCCTGATATGTGCAAAGCCCTGTGCTTGGCCATGTGGAAAGACAGCAGGTTGTAAACATAAGTCCTGCCCTCCAGGAGCTCACAGTCAAGTGAAGGGGCAACCCTGCTAACCAGCCATAGCTGGGAGCATGGCCTCATTGCAGTGGGAAGTTCTGAAGGAGCACAGAAGAGTGATAAACCTTCCTCCCCATGTATCCAGAAGTGTTTCATCTCCCTCAGGAGATTATTCACCTTGATTATGGCATTAGCTAGCTCTTCTTTGTATTTTTGATCGTGTAGATGTGTGTCTCCTCTTTTGGAGTTATGAACTCATTAAGGGAAAGGACCAGATCTTTCTCATCTATCTCTCCCCGTGGAGCCTGGCTCTGTACTTACGGCATAAAAAGCCCCCAGTCGCTGTTTATTGAACTGGGTAAAGGCGCATAGTTCAAGGAAATGAAGGATGTGGGAAAAAGAAGAGAGAAGGCTCTGCTGTCACCTGAAATTTCATCCCTCCCCCTAGTTTGTCCCTGGAGCAAACTCTTGTTTCCAGGGCAACAGGACTGGCAAGGAGGGGAGGGTTTGGGTGGGATCTGTGATACCAGCTATCTCCTCGGGCTTGCTAGGATTGGACGTATGACTGAGCAATCATGTATGAGACCAAAGTTCCCATTTGAAGCTTCTTGACACTGAGGTGTGGGACTGGTTGTCACCTTCTCCCGAACTCTGCCGTCTATCAAAGGCAAGAATCAGACAGGGAGCTGTCCATAGTCCTGCTTAAGCACACTGCCCGCCTGTGTGGCCATGTGTATTTTATTCCATAGCTCTATCAATGTGTAAGACATCTCTTCAGTTACTCTCAAGTACCATGGGATCTTATGATGTCTCTTAGAGAGCGTTTAATCCATTTTCCCAGTAAGGAAACTGAGTCTCCAAGAGGCTGTTTTCCCCAGCATCACAGATCTAATGAGGAAATCAAAGCCTTCCCTATCTTGGATCAGTGCTCATTTTCCCTACCCTGTTGATAGGGAATGATAATACTCTTCTACTGAGAAAAACTCTCTTCTCTGATTGTCATTTCTGCTCCATGGCTTAGTAGAAAGAGCAATGCCTGGGTTTGGGGATCATTCTGCCACTGGCTTGCTATGTGGCTTTGGACAAGTTGACTCTCAGCTCTGGGATTCAGTTATCCTTTCTGTAAAGTGAGAAGGAAAAATTAATTCAGGGAGAGCAAACATATGTCACATGTCCCTTTGTTTCCCTCTCCCAAGGCCAGACAGACATCAATAATTGACCATGGCATTTTTTTCTCAGGATGAGCCTGGACTCATTCTCTATATCCTTGTCATCTCTGGGTTCCAGGCTGTTACTACCAGATAAATGGAACTAGTTTATGAATGGAAATCCATTTCCTGAACTGAAGACCTTTCCAACCTTTACCTTCCAGAATTTTCAGACAATAACTTCATCTGGCTCCCCTCTCAGTGCCTTTCCCCTTTGGCGTCTCTTCTGCTTGCTTTTCCAGTTCGGCTCACTGAGCTCAAGGTCATTCCTTCACAAATGGCTTTGCCCTGGCACAATCCATTCTGCTACACATGCCCCCTTTGAGAGAAAGGTGCCGAAATTACGCAGGGCACACACTCCTTTCCCCACTGGCAATGAGGCCATAGGCGGTTTGCTTGAGTCATTAATTGCAGCCCATTAGGTAGACCGTTTTGGGAAAAACTAGGCTTAGGAAGGTGGGAGAGAGAAATCTGAATAGCCACACCAAGGGGGAAAGTTCAGCCAATTTAATTTCCTGCAGCTGGTCTCACTCTCCAGCTGCCCCTGGCTACCAAAAACATGGCTTTAAAAATTCTAACAGGTGTGAGCAGAGACAATCTTTATGGATCAGCAGAGTCTCCCACTAGCAGGAATAGACATTTGCGGCTAATGAAAAAATAAGGAGATATTGACTTCTTCTGTAGAGACACAAAATGTATTGACGTGGGCAATAAGAAGAGATGAGGGAACATTGACATTAATGTTTGATGTTTACAGAGGGGGATGAGAGAGGGGCTGCAGGTCTGTGGATCCTGCAAGGCTGTAGGCTGCGGAAGTTCCCAAGATCCAGTTGCAACTAACTGCTTCCCTCTCGATTCTGGAACACAGTTTGTCTCTCCGAAGTCATGCTGAGATCCCTGGGGTGCCATCGATAAACTACTCAGGGATGAGGGAGAGCCCCTCATTCCCGGGCTCTGTGCCAGGGCAGAGAGCCAACATGAATAATGATCTCGGAGCTATGTTTTTTTTTTTAAGATTTTATTTATTTATTCAACAGAGATAGAGACAGCCAGCGAGAGAGGGAACACAATCAGGGGGAGTGGGAGAGGAAGAAGCAGGCTCATAGTGGAGGAGCCTGATGTGGGGCTCGATCCCCGAACGCTGGGATCACGCCCTGAGCCGAAGGCAGACGCTTAACCGCTGTGCCACCCAGGCGCCCCTCGGAGCTCTGTTTTAAAAGCTGTCCTGTTCTTAGGTTTTGTGATCCAGTGCAACCTCTTAACCACCCTGAACCTCAGTTTCCTTCTCTGTAAAACAGAGGGGTTGCTATTAATATGTTTCTCATTGGACTGGTGACAGTAACCATTTACTGAATGTTTACTACGTGCCAAGCTGAGGTCCCAAGGAGTGACCTAACTCGTCCAAGGTCAAGTTAGTAATGGTAAAAGTGAGATTTTAAACCCACTGTGCTATAATACATGTTATAGAGATGAAATGAGATAGTTAATAGCAAGTGCTTAGCACAGGGCTTGGCACATAGTGATTGCTTGAGATTTACTGTTGCTCTGTGCTGCCGCCATCATCATCATCATCATCCCTCCTGCCATCTCCTCCACCTTTCCTCCTTGTGATTATTTATTTCAACAGTCCTCATCAAGGGCTCCTGGTGTTGCATAGTTACGTCAGTTAGGACTCTGTAATGTTCCCAGACTTTGGAGGCACAGTGACACACATCTGAGTGATGGCTCTACTACTCTCAGAATGCTCACCAATGAGTCATTGCACCCCTCTGTGCCTCAGTTTTCTCTTGTATAAAATGAGGATCATATTGTGCCTGCCTAAAGCGTCATGGTAAGGATTACGTGAAGTAATGCATATAAAATATCTCCTGCGCATTTAACAAATATGAGCTGAAGAGACTGCCCCTTAGAGACTTGTCCCGAGTTAACCATAAGTAAGGAGCGTTGGATGCAGAAGGGCCTGGATGAAAGTCTTTTCCACCCACAGTGTCCCCTGGACCCAACCACATGCCTCCCTTGGACGTAGATTTCATTTTTGCAGAAGGGAGTGGATGCTCCCTGCTCTTCCTACCTCTCAGGGTCAGCAGGAGGTGAAATGGAGCTGACAAGCATAATAGAAAGGCTTTGAGAAGTCAGACTTGCTACACAGATGAGAAGTTTTATGACGATGGCTTTGGTCCGGATTCTGGTCGCTGTCAGCAAATTTCTTGATCTGAGGGAGAAGGCACTGTTGGGTGCGGGCAGAGGGGTGAAAGCCCGTCTGGAGGCTGCTTCTGTGCTGGGATGAGAATACTGCTGGGTGATGGCAGAGCTAGTAATTCCTTCCCGAACTCTGAAAATCCCTTTCTTGCCTGCCAGGATGCCATGCTGGTGGCTCTTAAGAGCCTCATGCCAGCCTGCCTCTTCAATGTCATTGGGTTTGGATCCACATTTAAGACCCTCTTCCCTTCCAGTCAGACCTACAGTGAGGTAAGGAGGGGGCAGGGTTGGGTCTGGAATGGGTGGGTGATGAGGAGCAGAGGAAAAGAAGAAAAAGAAAGTGCAGGTGACCCTGAGGCCTGCCTCAGGAGCTGCTCCCCCTGCCCTGTGGAAACTCAATGATGCCCACAGCAGAGAACTAGAGAGGCTGTCTCTGAGTAGGCCATTTGCTGACATCTCATCTTCTGACATCCCTCCTCTTTAAAATAAGGACTATTTTGAGCAAAGTATGGGTGTGCACAGAGAGGGGGTGCAGGGAAGGGGTAGAGAGAGGATATATCCTAGGCCTGCCACTCACTGAAGCTTCTGTTTCAAGAGAATGATAGACTCCTACAAGGTGGAGCTAAAGCAGTGAATGGTAAGGGGTTACAGAGAGAATAGGTGGGGAGGTGGGCTAAGAATAGAACTCACAAGGCTCAAACTACAATTTAGAACAAGAGGACTGGGGCCCCAGCAGCACATTTGAAACTGGAGCATATCCTGTCCAGGTCTAGAAACAGGAAGAAAGAAGGTAAGGGAGGGGAGGGAGAAAGGAAGAACACGTTTCAGTGAAAAATAACTTAATATGTTTTTAAAATACAAAAATATTATATATATTGATTGTCCCACAATTTTTAAATCTGGATAATCAAAAAGAAAAATTAAAATGTCTCCCATGATCACATCAGAAAAAAAAAAGAAGACCACCATTACAAGCTCAGTATAAATCCCTCCAGACTTTATTCTATGCATTTACACCCTTTTTTAATAAAGATAGGATTAGACCTGCCATACCATTCTGTAACCTACTTTCTAACACAACAGCCTATCATAAGCATATTTCCATGGCTTTACTGGCTTTAATGGCTGCCTGATATTTCACTGCATGGATAAATCAGAAGCCATTGAACTAAATCCCTACAGTTGAGCATGTCAGTTGCTTCCACATTTTTCTATTCAGTCAACTTTGTAGCAAAGACTCCACACCCATCCTTAATGACTCCCTTGGGATAAATCTTTAGTCTTGTTGGCTCAAAAGGTATATATCCATTTCAAGACTTTTGATATGTGCCATTACCCCAAGCATGGGTGTTGGAAGAACATCTTCATGACTCAGGAGCAGAACATCTGATGTCCAGTGAGAATCTGTCCTTGCTGCAGTGACATCCACCCAGTGCCAGGAATCCTTGGCCAGTTGGGTTCCACAGTGTTGATCCAGGAGGAAAAGAATCTGAAGCCCACACTGGGCATATGATTTCCTCAAAGTGCTGTAGGGATTTAGCACCACAGGTGGGCCAGAACTTGAGTTTTAAGATTTCTAGCATGGTGGTTTTACCACTACACCTCCTGCCTCGCTCATCAGAAAAGGACTCATTTGTGCTGAACAATCGGGTCTTGACATGCTACCTTTTCCAGGGGTGTTTATATTCTTAATGAGGAACAAAGAAAGGACAGTGATGAGTTAGCACATCATGGACAGCATTTAGGGCATTCGTAGGGGGTGTTATTGGGCAGAATCACACCAAATGAGTGGCCATCCATTCCTCCTGTGCTTGGATCTAAGGGATCCATGGATCCATGGATCTAAGATCTAGGGAAATGAAGGACTCATCCTCCAGGGGGCTTACAGTCTCAGCTCCATATGGTGATCCTGGGGACTACCTTCCCTGTCTGTGGCCCTTCCCTGCAGGAGAGCGTGGCCATGGCTTGTGACAACATCCAGAGAATGCGTGCTGACATGGGTGGCACCAACATCCTTTCCCCGCTCAAGTGGATCATTCGGCAGCCAGTGCACCGAGGTCACCCGCGGCTTCTCTTCCTGATCACAGATGGTGCCGTCAACAACACCGGCAAGGTGCTAGAACTGCTGCGAAACCATGCCTTCTCCACCAGGTGGGCACAGGCTGAAGGTCTAGGCCTTGGTTATCCTGGGCTGCCCTGGGCTGGGGGTGCTGGAAGTAGGACATCATAGAAAATGCCAGAAGGAAAGGCGAGAACTCCAGTTCCTACAGTGCTTTGTCTCCAGGGTGGTGTAGTTGACTTTAACGTTCGCCTTTTTCCTTCAAGAGTTCAGGTGGGATAAGATAACCACACCTCTGCAGATAGATCCCAAAGGGCAGCCTAGGTGGAAGTCCTTCCTGCTGCTTTGACTCTGTCCTGGGCTGGGAGTTTATGTGCTATTGTGAATGTGAGTGCCCACTGATGGCTGTCTGCCTTCTCCCTCACCCTCTGCCTGAAGCTAGGGTCAGCTCTCAGATAGCTCTGCTGGATCATGCTCTGTCCCTTTCCCCACCAAAGGGACAAAGAGAACACAGAGGATGGGAAGTAGCAGCCTCTCTCCTCCCCTTCCCTCAGGTGCTATAGCTTTGGAATTGGACCCAACGTCTGCCACAGACTGGTGCGAGGGCTGGCAACTGTGTCCAAGGGCAGTGCTGAGTTTCTGGTGGAGGGGGAGCGGCTCCAACCCAAGGTAGGCAAGAGGGGCTCAGTCTCTTCTGGTGCTGGTACCTCAGAGGCCCAGACTGGTCATACAGCAACTCAGTGGTAGAGCTGGGATTTCATTTCACCCAAGTCTGAGCTCCCCACTAGGCCACAATACACCCCAGTGAGAATCAGAGAGGTAGTGGCCACAGAGCAGGCAACTCCTGGAGTTAGTAGAGGACACTAGATTCACTGGTCTCCAGCCACTGGATCACATGCTCCATCCACTGGCTGGGCAGAACTGGGGCTTCTGAAAGAGTCACTGCCTCTACGGATACAGAGTTGTGTTGGGGGTCATTCCTGGCCACATTCCTGATGATGACAAATGGTGGCTCAGAAGCATCTAAAGGACCCAGAGATCAAGATTATAGTCATCTCTCCATTTTCTGCACAGTTGGCACAAATAACCCAACTCTTAGAAAATCCTTGGGTCAGTCCAGATCCTCCAGGAAGCAGAGACAGAGCAGGATTTAAGAAGCTCATAACTACAAGAGGTTCATTGGGGAATAATGTCTGTGAAAGAAAAAAGAGGAAGAACCAGGAAGGAGAACTGTTCAGCCCATAATGCACATGCATACCCATGAAAGGGAAAGAGGGAAGCAGGATTGAGCAGGGAGAGCTTCATACTGCAAGCCTGGCAAGGTCTTAGCCAACGCAACAAGGAGCTCTGGAGCAAAGATTACCCACTAGGTCGTCAAATTGGGCTGAAATGACAGGCACTAGTATCCCTGCTGTGCTCAGTTGTTGTCAGGGGTCTTCCAGAGAGAGGTGTGGTCTTGGCTGGAAAGCTGGGACATTGCATCTGGAGACTATCACCTAATTGCATTCCTTGCAGCAAAAGGTCACAGTCTTCCCCCAAGGGGCATCTGGGAGTGCACCCTTATGGCTGCCATAATCCCCAAATCATTTTTCTCCAGCTTTGCAGTATGTTTGAAGAAATCAGCCTAAGTGATGCAAAACCACAGCTATCATTTACTGAACACCTATGATGCGGCAGCGACTTCAAGTCCAGTATCTCAGCTAATCCTCCCAACTACATTGAGAGTTGAAAATTACTAACTCACTTTACCGGAAAAGGAAACTGAGGCCCAGAAAGGCAAATTAACTTGCTCAAGATCACTATCCAGTCCATGCTTTGACACAAACTTTCTTTGGGCCCCAGGCTTGTCTCAACCTTACTCTGGGTCTTAGATCTCCTCATTATAAAATGCCAAGCTTAGAGAAGCAAGATCTGCTCCAACCCTGACATTCTAATAGTCTAAGAAGCTCAGAGGCCTGTTCATTGCTGGACAAGCCACCCAAGGCCTATTGTGTCTTCTTCTCTGCTCACACACCCCCAGGCTCATACCCACATGGTCTTTGTGCTCCTCATCTGTGCATGCCCCTGCTCACACGTGCCCCCAACCTGTGTTCTAACCCTGCCCAACAGATGATCAAATCCCTGAAGAAGGCCATGGCCCCAGTCCTGAGTGATGTAACTGTGGAGTGGGTCTTCCCCGAGACCACTGAGGTCCTGATCTCGCCTGTGAGCACCAGCTCCCTCTTCCCTGGAGAGCGGCTGGTGGGATATGGCATTGTGTGTGATGCCTCTTTATACATCTCCCATCCCAGATCTGTAAGTATCTTAGACATTCTAGAACTCCGTGGCTCCAGAACCTTGCCCACAGAACCATCCTTAGCTGGAAAGACTATTGGTGGCCGCTAGGAACTAATCGGATCTAGGTTCACAGTTGTGGGGTCTGGTTGCCAGGCCATGGGCCTGTGGTCATGGTGACACTTCTTGGGTAAATGCTATCGTTGCAATACGTGGTTCTGAAGATCCCCTACAGCAGAAAAACCGGGGGAATGTGTTTAAAATGCAGATCCCAAGGGACGCCTGGTGGCTCAGTTGGTTAAGTGGCCAACTCTTGATTTCGGCTCAGGTCTTGATCTCAGGGTCCTGAGATTGAGTCCCACGTGGAGCTCTGTGCTCAGAAGGGATTCTGCCTCAGGATTCTTTCCCCATCAGCACCTCCCCCAGCTCTCTCTCTCTCTCAAATAAATAAATAAACCTTTTTAAAAAATAAAAAAAATAAAATGCAGAGTCACTGAACTCTACCTCTGAAACTAATAATATGCTATATGTTAATTAATTGAATTTAAATAAAATTAAATTTAATTTAAAAAATTATAATAAAAAAATAAAATGCAGAACCCAAGCTCCAACCCAGGTCTGCTGAATAAGTCTTTGAGGGTAAGGCCCAGGAACCTGTATTTGACATAATCTCCCCAAAGTGATTTTGACAAACAACTCAGTTCAGAACAACTGAACTCAGGTTTCTTTCCCCAAAAGCTCTATTCAATTCATGTCTCCTCCGATGAGTTTGTGTTTTACTTACACGGATCATTCTCTTGTATGTGGTGACAGAAGTGAGATAAAAGTGAGGAACTTCTGAAAGAAAGGTGGAATTCATGCTAGAATGTGGGGGATTGCCTGAAATTTCCCCATCCCTCCTCTTTAGTGAGTCTCTCCATTCCTGCTTGAAGGATTTGTCATCTTGTTTTATTTTTAAGCAGGAGTCACCAACTCATTGCCTAGAGGGACTGAGCAGGTATAAAATGAATGAAATGGATTTCTAAAAATAAAAGGGGAAAACGCCATGAAGGGTAGCATTTATCCTGGAGTCCATAGAGAGGCAAGAGGAGTGGTGGGGACTATGGCAAACTGGATGGCACGTGGTCGTCTAAACTGGGTGGCCCCTCCCCAGATCTAATAAACTTTCCAAACAGGAATGTGGGCTCTGTGTTAATGGTGCTTTCAATCTTGCAAGGGAAGTGAGAATTGTGTGTGATTACTTCCAGCTTTTAGGATGTTATACAATCTCCTAAGAATCATGGTCAGGATAATGGTTAATATGTTATGGAGAGTGGGGCGTTCAAATGCAGGGAGAAGACACTAAACAGTATGTTGGTCAGTCTTTGAACAGTCTAGACCCTTCCTGGAGGTCTGGGAGGCAGCAGATGATCAACGGACCCTACCACTAGAAAGGATCATCAAATAAATGCCTTCTCCTTTCCTTATCCACGAGACTGGCAAAGTTTTCTCCTGGTACTAGCAGGGCTGCTGGGGAAGGGTACCCTTGCCTATTGTGGTGTAAAAATGACTTGCCCACCTGGAAAGCAATCTAGAAATAACTAATGAAATTAGAAATACCTAACTTTTCAGCCCAGAAATCTTTCCTAAGACTCTAACACCTAGAAATAAAAGTGACGTAATGGATTTACGTCCAAAGATTCACTGCAGCAATTTTTTATAGTGCAAAAATGAAGGGCCGCAACGCAGATGCTTAAAAATGAGGAGTGGTAGAAAATCATGCAGTCGAAAGTTAAAAAGAATAGTTGATAATCAGGATTTCCAAAATGTTTTAAGTGTGAAATTCAAGATACTGATCCATGTAAGTAATATAGTCCAGTTCTCATAAAATACAAATCACCCCCAAAGCCCTTATGTTTTATATATATGTTTAGATCATAGAGAATGGAATGGAAGAGCAGATGGCTCATTTTGTTAATTCCGGTTACCTACTTGGAGACAGCCGTGGCATTTAGAATTATATTTAAAAATGTTTTAAATAAAGAAGATAATTAAAAATATAAACAATATAAATGTTATGAAGTCAGTTCCATTCACCATCTCTTACACAGAAGTCTGCCTAAATGACTCAAACAAGCAAAAAGCTTGCCTGTTTCTCCAGATCTTCAAAAATGGAACGTCCACCACCCCCTGTCACAGCCCTGGCTGCCCTCCAGAGGTTCTTTCTGCCATCCACTCCCAGCCCTCTCTTCTCTCCCTCCCTCCAGGACAAGAGGAGACGATACAGCATGCTACACTCTCAGGGCTCCAGCAGTTCCAGTTCCGTCTTCTACCATTCCCAGGATGAGGGGCCCAGCCCAGACAGCAGAAACTGTGCCAAGAGTGTGGGGGCTCACTTCAACCTGAGGCAGCCCAAAGATGTGCAGCCATCCACCGGAGATGCCACCACTAATCCTGGTTTGTCTGCTACTCCTCGTGCTTCGCTCTCTCTTCCAGGGAGGCCATGATTGCTACATTTTACTGAGCACTTACTATGTGCTGAGCCCTCTATACAAACCATCTCACTGAAGAGTTAGCAGCTGTGGAGATGGGTCCTATTCCACCGATTTTACCGGTGATGAAACTGAGGCTTGGAAGCTTTAAGCAATTTGGCTAAGCTCAGGAAACCTCAAAGAGGGAGGGTACAGACAGGTCTAGAGCTGTTTGCATCCAAAGCCTCTATATGGTGCTAATTTCCATTCATAGGGCATTTATTGGATCACCTACTAAGGCTAAGTACTGAACACAGCACAGGGAGCAAAGAGGATGCAAACATGGACTCTTGTCCCTCAGAAGCTCTCTGCCTAGTGGAAGAGAGACAGTTGGCTCTAACTTTGATAGAAGCCGAGTGACAGGGACCACAGCAAAGTTTAATAACCTGTGTGGGGGGGTCCCAAGAAAAGACACATTGATAGAAGATATCAACAGAGACATAATGAGGACACAGATTCTTAGAAGTGGGAAGAGACAGGAGATTCCAGGCAGCAGAAACTGGCTGAGCAAAGACATAAAAATGTGACACCTAGAAAACACATATACAATTGATTACTCATCTGGTATGCTTGGAGCACACAGTACATTGAAAAAGGAGCAGAAAGGACAGTAGCTGGGTAGATGGATTAGGACCAGTTTACCTAAGGCTTTGAACACCAGGGGAGCTGAGATATCTGCAAATATTTCAGCAGGCAAGCAGTGGATAATGCAAGAAGTTTCCAAGCAGGAAAGGAGCATCCAAGCCTCCCCCCTACCCCTCTGCTGTTCTCCACCCTGACGGCTCCCCTGTCACCACCCTATCCAGGTCTAGACTTCTCCCAGAGACGGCGAGCATATAGCACCAACCAGATCACCAACCACAAGCCCTCCCCAAGGGCCCCCACAGCCAGCGATCCCACAGTGCTTGCCAGGAGATACCCACTTCGGAAAGCCAAGCTGCAGGACCTCACCAACCAGACGAGCACAGATGCCCCGTGGTGGCAGATTGATTTGCAGGTACCTGAGCAGGGCAGGTTGGAGTTGGGGGAGATCATAGATGGGGAGAGAGCTGTCTCCTGCTTCGGCCACAAGGATGGAGACGGTCCACTACTTCTCCTGCAGAATGAGTGTCTTCTTCCTCGTTTCTCTGGATCTTCATCTGCCTGAGCCGCTTTCTAATAATGGTACCCAGTATTCAGCGACATCACCCATTCTCTGTACACTTCCCAGCTGGCAAGGAGCAGCCCCATCTACACTCATTTGATTTTATAGCTAGCACTCCTGTGAGAGGAAGGAGTGGGGGAGCTGGCCACCCCCGCTCTGTATAGATGTGGAAATTGAGGGCCAAAAAGGTCAAGAGACTTATCCAGGGTCACATAGCCAGTCAGGGGATTGCAACCCAGGACCCTCTGCCTGCAAAGCCCCCACTTCCCTCCTCCATCACACTGCACCTTCTGCGAATCCCAGCATTCACTCAGGGCAGAGATCATCTCAGAGTTAGAGCCAGAACAGGACCAGTCCCCACAGTTCAGCTAGACTGGAGTTTCTCAGCCTCAGCACTATTGACACGATAATTCTTTGTTGAAGAGGCTGTGTCCTGTTTGGCAGGAGCCCTGGCTTCTATCAACTGAATACCACCTTCGACCATGATAACCAAAGCTGTCTGCACTCATTACCAAATTCCCCTGGGGAAGAGGGTAAAATCACCAGATCGAGAAACACTGTCCCAAACTAGAGTGGTGTTTGTTATTACCTGCATACTTTATCCACTTTCTTAAGAATGGGCTTCGTGTAGCTTTGTCATTGTGAGTCATGGTTCCATAAAAGCAGCCTTTCACTCTCCCCCTCCCACCCACCACCACTAGCCCTCCCCACCTCTCCTCTCCATAAGCTCTGACACTCCCCAAGGACAGAGACATTGTCCCCTTGTCCCTGTAGGCCCTTCTCTGTGCTTAGCCAGGGATCATTTGATGCGGTTGGAAGACACTGACCTTGGAGTCGGGTGGACTCTGCTCCTCAAACATGTTGCTTACCCTCTCTGAGCCCCAACTTCCCCATCTATGAAACGGGGAGAGCAGTTTGCACAGCTGATTGAGCTAACTGCCGTCAGCAGGTATTGACTGGGAGCCAACTCTAAGTGGAAGACTTGTAGGCAATGGCTGATAGGAGATGAAGTACCTGGTGCACCCCTGGTATACAGTAGGTGTCCTTTAAATGCCACTCTCTTTGGTGAGAGCTCTGGGCAGCTTAGCATCTGTCCTCTCCTGCTTGCTTCTGGCCCATCTTTGCTCATGTCTCCCTGATCGCCTGCTTGGCTTCTTCTCCGGTCTGATTCTCCCCAACACACTTGTACAAACACACACACATGCGTGCGTGTGCACACACACACACACACGCACATTCGCCCTCCCTGCAGCCTCTGGCTGGGTGAAGGGCTGAATCTTAGACTAATCCGTTGCCATAGAAACTGTAGCAGCGTCTGTTTCTCAGTGTGGTTGTGATGGTGGGGCAGGGGTGAGGGGAATCCCAGCCTCTGGTGGGAGATGGGGATTAAGGACCCCTTGGAACCCAGCAGCCCTGGCTGGATACCAGCTCCTACCGAGGCCGTCCTACCAGTGACCAGTCCCTTTCTTCTTCCACACCCTTGTACCATCTCCAGGACCACAGGCCCAGAGGAGACAGGAAGGAGGACCCCCAGCCCCTGACCTAAGGAGCCCCCATCTAATGGAGAAGAACAATCCTCTTCCCAGTAAATATTTGATAGAGATGAGAAAGCCTCAATGGTTAACTGTTGACCTAAAAACCTGAGAGGCACTCTTCCTGTTTCGCCTTGCAAGTGCCTTTGCGCCCCCCCATCCCCTCCCCCTACCAACCATATGTGCTCCCAGAGGCACAAAATTCATTTTTAATTATTTAATATTCTTTAATTACAGAAGTAATACATACTCCGAATTTGCAGTAAAAACCTTCACACAATTCAGGCAGGTATAAAGTAAAAATAAAATTACCCCTCCCCTGTGCCCAAGCCCACTGATTTTCAGTGTTTCCTTCCAGAAATACTACACACACACACACATACACACACACACACACAATAAACATACATGTTTTGAATAAAATCACATTGTAAATCTCCAATTATAGCCAATTATTATTGGATATCTCCAAAATCCAAAAGTAAATCTCCAATTTACTCTTTTTTTTTAAAGATTTTATTTATTTATTTGACAGAGATAGAGACAGCCAGCGAGAGAGGGAACACAAGTAGGGGGAGTGGGAGAGGAAGAAGCAGGCTCATAGCGGAAGAGCCTGATGTGGGGCTCGATCCCAGAACGCCGGGATCACGCCCTGGGCTGAAGGCAGACGCTTAACCGCTGTGCCACCTAGGCGCCCCTCCAATTTACTCTTTTAATGTCTTTTTTCTTTTTCTTTTTCTTTTTTTTTTTTGATATTCAGTAAAATTCCTCTTTTTGGTGAACAGTTCTGTGAGTTTTGCCAAGTGCATAGTCATGTAACTAGCTCCACAATCAAAATACAGAATGGCTACAATTTACTTGTTTAAAAATATGTTTGACCTTGGACATCTTCCCACAGCAGTATGAAGAAATCTGACTCATTACGGTGTTTGCTGTGTAGTGTTCCATTGCATGGGTCTACCACAACTTGTCTGTCAGTCCCTATCGATGTGCACTTTGAGAGTGTCCAGAGAGTCACTTTTACAAAAACACTGCGACAAATCTACAGTACGTGCACATGGGTATTCGCATCCTTGAGCACGTCCACTTCTAAAAATGGAATCATTGGGTCAAAGGAGCACGTGCACATTTAATGTTGATAACACACTGCTTAAGTGTCCTCCCACAGGTGTGCATCAAGTTCATATTCCCATCAACGTTCACGAGAGAGACCCTGTCTCCCCATTGGCTGCAAAGGGTATCATCAAATGTTTAAATATTTGCCAGTCTGGAAGATGGGGGGAAAAATCATATAACTTCTTTTAATTTAGAGCAATGCCCATGTGGCAGAGCATTTTTTCATGGGTTTATTGGATACTTTTTCTGTGAATTGCCTATAGATGCCCTGAACCCACAGTCTACTTCTGCCCCCCGCCCCAGTGATTTATAAGAGCTTTTTCTTGAAAATGATCTTTGTCATGTGTGTTGCAGATATATTTCCCAGTTTATCCCTTGCCTTTTGGTGTTTTTTTGTACCAGCACAAGAATAGACAGATGAAATACACAACACAGAGAGAAAGTCCAGAAATAAAACCCATGTACATGAGAGCTTTGATAGGATAAAGGCAGGGAATTGATAAACCTTAGAAACTCAATGAATGAACCATATTTAATAAATGGTGTTGAGATCTGTACTACTCAGAAAATCCAGAAAAAGCCTGGTTCCTATCTCTTTACACCAAAATAAATTTCATGCGAGTCAAAGATTTAAGCAAACAAAAATAAATCATAAAAATTCTAGAATTTTTTTTTGAGTGGGAAAGACCTTTTAAGCATGACATATGAGAAGACATAAGGAAAAGGCTGATAATTTTAGCCTCCTTCCAACATACACACAAAGTTTTAAACTTTATGGCAAAAAAGAGTGGGTTTAGAATATTATCCATGGTATGTGATTTTCCATGGTTTTCCATGGTTTGGACTTTATCCATGCTTTGGGATTATTTGTGTTGATGTTTGTCATGGGTAGTGGAAAGTAGGTTATGCATCCTCCGGTACAGCAGAATGACCTGGGGGTGCCCAGGGAAAGCTGTGGCTAGGGGTGGAGGGAAGGGGCAGCCACCAGCTCAGTCTCCTCCCCTCCCTCTTACACTCCTCTAGCCCTTGCTAAACAGTGGTCTGGACCTGAGCCAGGGCCCCAAACTCCGGAGCCCGGGAGCCCGCAGGCCTTCTCTGCTGCCCCAAGGCTGCCAGCCTAGCCTGCCCTCTGGCCAGGAGACCCAAACCTGGAGCCCCATGAAAGAGCCGGATCTTGGGTCTAGCCTGAAGCCTGCCTCAGACAGCCGTAGCCCAGGGGAACTGGGTAAGTGCCTACAGGGTTTAGGATCTGACCGGGGACAGGGAGGAATTCTTGCCTGTAGCCCTAACCCGGCTTCAGATGATAGGACTGAGGGCAAATGCCTTTGTCTGTGCCCTTGCGGGGAAGGATAGGCTGTTGCCCATCCCTGCCAGAGAACCTCACCAATCCCACCCACCCCCATCACCCTGGCCCTTGGGTTTGCAGCGAGGCTTCCAGATGTCCCTGTGGCTGCCCAAGTGTCCCCACCCCACCCTATCTGGCCACCTCAGGAACTGGATTCCTGGAGTACTCCATTTTGGGGACAGGACCCTGCCATCCAACTGTCCTAGGGAAGGAGTCTGTGTTCCAAGAGGTGGAGGGTGGGGGGAAGAAGACTGTACTTTCTTGGCGATGTCTGCGCCCTAGGGAGGAATGACGTCCCTAAGGGCTGACCCTCTGTGCCCCAGCTCAGAGCACCGCCTGGTTGTCCCTCTACCCGCAGAGCCGTCCCATCACCCTTCCGCCTTCAAGACCGAGACGTCCTCGGACTGGGAGCCCCCGGCAGAGTCCGAGGAGCGGATCAATCCGGGCAGGCCCCCCACCCCAGGCCCAGTGCTGGGCAAGGCCGTGGTCAAGGGCTTGCGCGACAGCCAACGTTTGCAGTGGGAAGTGACCTTTGAGCTGGGGCCCCCCGGGCCGGAGCCGGGAGCACACGACGCCGACCTGTGGAGCGAGACCTTCCACCACCTGGCGGCCCGCGCCATCATCCGCGACTTCGAACAGCTGGCGGAGCGCGAGGGCGAGATCGAGCCAGGTGAGCTCCGTCGTCTGCGCGCCCCTGACCGCCTCCGGGAGCCCCTCCTCACAGCCCCGCCCCATGCCCCCTCCCCACTTCCGGGCCCCGCCCCCTCCTTCACAGCCCCACCCAATGCCCCCAACTACCC
>NW_023236059.1:0-13625 GCF_002007445.2 Ailuropoda melanoleuca | reverse complement strand
CCGACACACACACACACACACACACACACACCAGGGTTCCATCCTTTCCTTGATCAGCCCCCAGCCCCCAGACGCCTCCCCCCAGCTCTGGGCTCCTGCACCCCTCCCACCCCGTGCGGCGATCCGGTGATCTGTCCTCTCCTCTCTCTCCTTTTCCTCCTCTGTTACAGTCCCCCATTCCTTCTCACTTCCCAGGGCTTCTCCTTGCAGCGCCCACTGTAGGGCTCCAGAGACAGAACAATGCGGCCAGCCCTATCGCGCCAGACCTGGTCCCCTGGGACCAAAGCTTCTTACAGAACCCACTAGACCTAGTTGGTCCACTCACTCACTCATTCGTCAACGCCATTTATTGATTTTAGATCATCCCGGGGCCAGGCTCGAGGCTGAACAGTGCAGTGACCACCACAATTTCCATCCTTACTTATGGCACGGACCAGCAGGGAAGCTGATACGAATCAAATAATTATACACACAATTAATTGAGTGCATTTGTCCTGAGTACTCTTAAGAAATACAGGGATCCAAGAAATCCTATAACGGGGATGGTGGGGCAAACTTTCCGAAGACAGTGATTCCTGGGATCACGACGGTGCACATTTGGAGAAGAGATCGGTAGAGATCTAGAGAGCACTGCTTGTGATAGAGCCATGCTTTGTTTATACAATAATATATTGCTTATATTTTACATTACTTGTTCTTTCGTATAATACATTTTTTTCCTGAGCACCTCACCGTACAGTTTACAAAGCAACTGTCCATCCCTCATCTCCCTGGCTGCTTACATAGCCCTCTGGAGGCACCGAACCACAGAGACTGCTCACTTGCTCCGTGGGAAGAACTTGGGTTTGGGGGTCAGATCATCCTGAGTTCTGATCCCAGGGCCATTACTAACTTGCTGTGTGACCCTGTGTTTTCCGCTCTCCCTCTCTGGTTTTTAATGTTCTCTGCAAGACTGTCCCAATGGGCCAGACCAGTGGTCCCCACCCAGCCAGGGGACCTGTAAAATCCTGCAGCAAAGTTTTTACCGGATAGCTGCAAAATGAAAATAGAGAATACAGGTGACATAGAGGGTTATTGGGGTTTGGTTTTGTTTGTTTGTTTAATTTTATTTTTAAGTAACCTCTACACCCAACGGGGGACTCAAACTCACAACCCCAAGATCAAGGGTGGCACGCTCCACTGACTGAGCCACCAGGCGCCCTGAGAGGATTTTTTTAGATAACACTCAGGTTATGTAAGGGGTGTAACCATCTTTTTGTCCTAGATGTCTTAGCTCTTTTACATTAAAATGTCCTTATTTTATGAAATGATGATGAAGGTTAATAATCTTGGGGGCAGGGGCTTAACTTAACTGGCAAGTGGGCAGACCCCTTGATTTTAAGGGCTTATGGAATCCCAAAGACAGGGACCACTGGTCTAGCCCTTTCTTTTAGCTTCCAGAACGGCTGTGTCAGGTAGGACTTTCTGGGTCCGCACACCGACCCCCAGCTCCCCATCCGCAGGGTCCAGCCGCCGTTACCAGGTGAACGCTGTGCACACCAGCAAGGCCTGCAACGTCATTAGCAAGTATACAGTCTTTGTGCCCGTGGACGTGAGCGAGAAGAGGTGCCTGCCCACCGTGGTGGGGTACCCCAACTCTGGTAAGGCAGATGGGCACTTCTGAGGTTCAAGCAGCCCCCCCCCGGCTGGCAGAGGGGAACTGGGACCCAATGGAGCACAGACCTGCAGAGAGGGGTACAAGGAATGGCCTAGAAGCAAAAAGGCCCCCTGCCAATAGTGTGGTCAGTCACCATAGGGTGGTGGGTACATGAGCCCCCACCCCACTGCTCTGCAGAAGGCAATGAAACCACCCCATTCCCTTTTTCCCACCAAATTAATAGGACTTTATTGTATTTTTCCAACTGGGACAATGGGTGTGACTCTCTGTAGAAAATTCCAGAATAGAGAGAGACATAAAATAAATAAAAATGGCTGGAATTGACAGTCATCCAGAAATGAGTAATTAATTACCTCCTTGGTATGACCATCCTTCCAGACTTCTATGAATATCTGCATGTAGAGAAATCAAAAGATAATTTTCCTGAATTGGATTATACCAATATGTGCTGCGTTCTACAAAACGTGGGTGTGGGAAAGATCTTTCCATGGAGGTGAACGTCTATCACCACCTTGATAGCTGCAGGGTTTTCTACTTTCATCATCATTTAGACAGTGCCCCCAAGCACTTTGTCTACAACGAATGATGTAATCCTCAACACGGCTCCGCCAGGTAGATGCTATTATTACCCCCATTTTACAGATGGGAAGACAGGGGCAGAGGGAGTTAAGTTACCTGCCCAAGGTCACACAGCAGTGAGGGGCAGAGCCAGGCTTTGAATCCCGTGGCCTGGCTGCAGAGTTTGTGCTCCCTTCGGCTTCTCTCCACTACCACTTAAGGCTCATCAGAACCTTTTCCACCAGCGCCCCCCTCAGCTACTAGACCTTCAATTTATTCCCCTTTTGATTATTGTAAATTACGGTGCAAAGAACATCTTTGTACCCCTGTCTGGTTATCTCCTTGGGGTTAATTAACTCTCAAAAGTAAGATTACAAAAAAATAATAATAAAATAAAATAATTTTTTAAAAAAAAGGAGTAAGATTGCAGATCAAAAGGTCTGCCCATTTAAAACTGGGATGTGTTTTGCCAAAGTGGCCTGACTACAAAGGTTGTTCAGGGTCTGCTTTTCACCTGCTTATCTTTCTTAAACGCTGCCAGGATTGTAGGCAGGGGAAGCATCTCTCTTTGGGGAATTTTTTTTAGTTTTTTGGTGAGATACTTTTCATAGGTACCTAAACTATATGTATTTTTTCTTTCCTGAATTACATTTTCCCCATCCTCTGCAGCTCCTTTTATTTCTTTTTTTTTTCCTTTCTTTTTTGTTTTTTTAGCAGACCTCCTGAAAAAATGTTTAAAAACAAAATGTGCCTCTCTTTTTTCCCGTCTCCCTCCTCCCCTGCTGCTTTTTATCTGTGGTACCAAAATCATTGACGACCTGTTCCCTCTTTGGGTTGCTCTCATTTCAGGTTCTGGCCAGAGGCCCAGACTCTTGCTCCACTGGGCATCCTCATTCACTGGGCTTTGTCACCCCGAATGACATTCAGGATGTCTGTCCCTCCCACCCATTTCGGACTGTCCCTCCTAGTGTCTGTAGCCCACAGCCTGGAAGGTTCAGGGACCTGGCCCATGTTTAACCCAAGTCCCACAGCCCCCTAAGACCTGGATCAGTGCTTCCCAAAGTGTGGTTCAGGAAACCAGAACCCTAGTTGCATGTCCTAAGCATGGCCATTCAGCACAAACTAGGAAGTCTCAGTTTAGGAAATACATTTAGGAACCACTGGATTAAATAAAGCTCAACAGTTTTTTTCATTGCAGAACTTGTCAGAGCCTTTAGTATGTTAATATACATCAGGAAGCTCAGAGAAGGGACTGTAGTTTGCAACTTCTTCCAAACTCACCTCCCCTGTAGATCATTTTTTTTTAAGGAATAGTTTACAGACTAGTGTTCTCCAAGAGTGGGGTTCCCGAAAACACACTTGAGGGTGCTAAAGCTTCATCTGTCTTTATCTATCCCCTATTGGTGAGGTCCTAGGACTCCAGGGGCCTGCCCTGTGGGAGGGGAATGGAGACCTCAGTCTCTGAGACCACAGACTAGAAGAGAAGGAAAATGGGGTGTTCCTGAGAAAACCAGCCTTTTAACTAATTGGAAAATATTGCTGCTTCCTGAGCATTGTCTCGGCAATAGCGGGTACTTAGCAAGGTTATTATCCCCATTTTCCAGATGAAGAAACTGAGGCACAGATTGGCTAGCACCCCATCCAGCTACTGAGAGACGGGGCTGAGGTTCAAACCCAGGTCATTCTGGCTCCAAAGCTCATGGTTTTACCTTGTTCAATGTCTTTCTGCCTCTGGACAAGTGACAGACTGAAGGCAGAATCGTTCCTGCCAGCCCTGGTGGGGAAGCAAAGGACTGACACGGTTGTACCCGTCTGACCCCTTCTCCTTGTCCTCGTGAAGGTGCTGCATGGCGGATGATCAACTCTCAGGTCCTGACCCGGCAGTGGAGGGGCCCCGCTGCTGGCTTCGGACGGTCTCAGACCTTGCTCGGGGAAGACTCGGCAGCAGGAGACAGCAAATTCCAGAACCTAAGTAAGAGCTGCTTCAGGCATGTTCTGAAGCCTAGGCCCCGGAGGCACCCCGGTGTCCAAAAGGCCCCCCGGAAGCCAGGCTCTGAGTCTGCACTCTGGGCCCCCTTGCAAGGCGAGGCCAGGCCTCCCTGGCTCTCGGAGGCTCAGCATGGCCCAAGTGTGCCACTGTTAACACAGCTTTGCTGAGAGAGCTGCTGCTGAGAGAGCTGCTGGGAGCCCGCGTGCCTGCACCATCCCCTACCTCTCCCCTTTCAAAGTCTGCTGAGCCCAGGGGCTGTTCCCTGACTCCAATCCCTTGAGTCCTCCCAGGCACCGAATGCCAGGAAAACTAATAAACAAGGGGAAAAGCAAGGAGCAGAGAGGCAGTTCCATCTGTTTGGGTCCCACCATCTGCTTCTTTCAGGATTCCCAAAGCTTCCTTTCTGCCTTTGCCTGATTTCATTGTGCCTGTAGCTTGGGTCCTTAAGCATCTGTGATTTGACCCTTTTGTGACCTGGCACTAAATCACAGGATAGTTTTAACCCTCTGTGTCCTGAATGTGTGCGTGTCTTACGGTCCCTTCCAAGACAGCCTGACTGCTGCACTAGTCCTAACCCCTTCCTTCATGCCCTCCCATGTTCAGCGAGGATCTCCTGCCTTCTTCAGTGTGTGGGAAGGACATCAGAAGCTCCACCCTGCCACTAGGCCAGACACCCAGATCATAATAGATTTTTACCTGAGGGACTCGAAAGTTCTTACAGACATGGATGGAGTAAAGAAAGGAGCAGTGTGAAGGGTAGAAGAATGTGTAACTCCAGAATTAAAAAGCTCTGCCAGCTCTTTGGTCCCTCAGAGCCTCCCAAACTGGGGGTGGGGGGAGCTGCTGTAATCCCTGAGCCAAGCTGGGCTTCCCATCTAGAGGAAATTTCTGTCCACCTTTTCATTTCTCCATAGCTCAGTTCTTGGTGGCCCATGGCTTCCATCAAAATCACAAATCCCTTCTTTTCTTTCTTTCTTTCTTTTTTTTTTTAAGATTTACTTATTTATTTTGAGAGAGAGAGAGAGTGGGGGAGTGCAGAGGGAGAGAGAAAATCCTGAGCGGACTCCCCACTGAGCTGGAGCCTGACACGGGGCTCGATCCCACAACCCCGAGATCATGACCTGAGCCGAAATCAAGAGTTGGACCCTTAACCGACTGGGCCACCCAGGCACCCCAATCCCTTCTTTTCAGTTGACCTCTGATTCACATCCAAGTGTCTGTATCTTCTAAACTTTTATTCCATCCCAAGCCCTTTCCCTCTCCAAGGATGACTATAGCTAACACGTACTGCGAGTTTCCTTTGTCCTGGGCACTGTTCTCATCATCCATGACTCCTCCAAGTATTTGACAAAGTTGGTGAGGAAAGCAAGCCTCAGAGAAGTCAAGTGACTTAATCAGTCTCACACAGTGGATACGTGGTAGAGCCAAGACTTGAAACCAGGCAGTGCCTGGTTCCAGAGCCCACGAGGTTAACGACCGTGCTGCTGGCCTCCCAGCTGCCTCAGTCGCTCCGCACCCAGTCCCTAATTCGCTTTGGAGCTTCTCCCAAGCTCCTGGTGATAAACAGAGCTTCTGGGCCCTCACAGAGCCACTAATGGTCTCAGAGGGGAGACAGAGGCTTTGATAACATTTGTGCATGAAGCCTTTTCCATATTTTGTACTCTTCCCTTGTGGTATATTGCCCATCCCGGTCCAGCCCTTGAAATAATGATCATAAGAATAATCACCCCGATGATGCATATTGAAGAGACCACGTGCAGTTATTATCCCCCATTTTACAGATGGGGAAACTGAGGCTCGGAGCCTTCTGACAAGTCAGTGCCATGTTCTGATGCCTCCTGGAGAGTTGGCATGAGCCCCTCCTCAGTGAGGCTCAGCCCTGGTGAGCTGATGCCCACCTCTCCCCCCGCCAACCCCAGGCCCCTGACCTGCTCCCATTTCCCTGCTGGGTCTGTAGCTCGGGGCTTTATTGAGCACTTCCCTTGGGCCAGGCATTAAGCACTAGCTGGGTATTACCTCCCTTAATCCCTACAACAACACTGTGAGACAGATACTCGGATCCCCACTTTGCACTCTAAACTTATAAAGGAAGCACCTTTCCCCGGGGTCACATGGCTAGGCAGTGGGGGAGTTGGGATTTGAATCCAGGCATATCTGATTCTCATGGTGGATCAACGGTGTTACCTTTGGAAGACAAAGACCCACACAAGCAGGGGTGGAAATCCTGACCTTGCTCTCTCAGCCCAGCCCCAGGTAGTGTGAATTCGGACCTTCACTCTTCGGGGGGGGGGGGATGAGAGGTGAGAAAGGGAGGCCAGGGGAGCTCAGGCCTCACTGGCTTCGTCTGTTGTAGATGTGGAGGAAAGTCCCACTGCGCCCATCGGTGAGACCACGTCCCCGGGCCGCGAGAAGTATGCTGCTTCTGAAGGTGAGTAAGCGGGCAGCGGACTCTGTCCTTAATCAAGGTAGTGGCAGGGATTGATCCTTGGGCCAGGAGAGTGTCTTAGCCCAACAAAGTCCTCGTGGTTCATTTATTCCTCAAAACATCCCTACGTGAGATTAATAGGAGTAATCTTTAATCTAAAGATGGGAAACAGACTCAGAGAGGTGAAGTGACTTGCCCAAGGTCACACAGCAAGTTAGTGACAATGCCAGGCCTGGAATCAGACTGCCCGGTTCCCAGCTGAGGGACCATTTCTACCACCTAACTATGCTTTGAAGCCTCCAGCAATGTGCCAGGGAAGGAAACTCAATGTCTCCGCTCAGGGGTGGGAGGCTTATGTGAAGCCATCACTGCCCCCATGGGTAATCCTCCAGAAGACACCAGCAGCCTTCTTACATGTGGACATACATTTCATCCTTCCCCCCACACCACCCGGGTCAAAAGCAGCCCTGCAGTCTAAAGGTTAGCTCGGACCCCCAGCCATGTAGGCAGGCCCCTGCTCCTCTCCGAGTCTCTGTTTCCCCGCTGGGCAGTGAGCAGTTGGACAGCGTCATCTGTCAGACCCCAACTGTCATTCTGTGGTTCTCCAGGTCCCCTGCGCAGTCTGGCCACCAATACGCTTTCTTCCTTCAAGACCTCAGACTCTCTCTTTGGATCCAGGTACGTGGGATTTCCACCGGAGTAGGCTGTACCACCACCTGCTTCCCCGGGGCCGGCCCTAGCTTCGGAAGGCGGAAAGCAGGCCCAGCCTGACATTTAGACAAAAGTGAACCATCTGAAGGGTATCGAGAAGGCCCACTACCCCCAGATACACTGCCTTTCGATCTTTGCACTGTGGAAGCCCCCACACACGTCTCTGGTCTCCGAGCAGGTGCAAACCCCCTGGGAGGGCTAGCAGAAGATTCTCTGACCACGGGCTGAACAAGAGATACACTATCAGAAAAAGGTCACAGAAAGAACACCAATAAGTTCGTCGTCTAGGCTGCTACTAACTCACTGAGTGACTCGGGAAACGCAAGCCCACCCCCCTTCCCTGGGCCTCAGTTTCCCCAGTTGTCAAATGAGGAAGTTGGAGGAAGCCATTTGTCACATCCCTTCTGGCCCTGACCTTCAGAGGCGGCTGAGCTGGTGCTGGGGTGTGGGACGACCAAGGACGCCAGAGGGCAGCTCTGACCACTCTCCCCGGTTCTGCCCACACAGGCTGAATCTGAGCAAGTCCAGGCTGCTGACTCGAGCAGCCAAGGGCTTCCTGAGCAAGCCACTGACCAAGGTTCCAGAGTCAACCCCAGGGAGCCAGAGTTTCGACTACATCCCGCTGGTGAGTGCCCTAGACCCCAGACCTCAGCCCCCAACACTCTCCGAGGGGCCTTCCCATGAGCCTCCTGCCCACCCCGCCCCCTTCACAAAGGGAAGAAGACCGAGACCTTCCCACCCAAGTAGCCAGCAGGGCAGGGGCCAGGCACTAAGAGTGTTGCTAGAAGCCAGCGTCAGCATCACGAATATTCTTTGCAATCTGCTCTCTTTGCTTTAAAAATGCACAGGAATTTTGCGTTCTACTCCACCATCTATGTGTGTTTATTTTCCAATACATAAAAATAAGCCTCGAAATAGCTCACAAGTGAGTAAAATTAACACCCCAGGGACACTTACCATGTTTAGCAAGTGACTCTGCAGACAGCCCAGCAGGCTGTGGCAGGGCAAGAAGCCCAGGTCTGGAGCGGGCGGGTGGCAGCAGGGGGGCGGTGGGGGGAGAGTCTCTGTATTGAAGAGCAAGGGGGCCTGGCCCCACCACATGGGAGGCCCAGCGGGGCTTGGGGATCAGAGGGTGCAGGGAAAGGGGCCACGGTGTGAACTGCACTCCACAGCCCCAGTCCCTACACGCCCAAGGCATAGTGTCAAATTGAACTTGCAGATCTCCTGGGCGGCAGAGCCCTGTACTTGCGTGAAGTATTTAAGGAGCCAGGCACCATGCTAGACCCTGGGAGACAACCTTGAACTGGATGCACATAGTCCCTGAGCTCACGGCACTCAGTGTCTAGTGGGGACATGGACAGGGAACCAGACACTCCTGATGCTTGGGCGCTGTGAGAGCAGAGGTCGGGTTCAGTGGGGGAGAGGTGGCAGCTGGGGGGACACCGACTCCAGGTTTGAGGTCAGGGAGGAAGGAAGACTGACTGCCTGATGAGTGCAGGGGTCAGATCAAGATCTGAAGGGTGAGGAGTCATGGCTGGCAGTATAGAGAGGAGAGAGCTTGGGGGCCCGAGAATTAGGAGTTGGGGGCGGGGGAGAGTCAAGGACGAGCCAGAGCTCTGGAAATCGCAGATTCTAAGAGAAACTTGAAGTCACTGAGCTGATGGCCTCCAAAGAGCGCCATGGTATGCCTTACCCAAACCCCTCAAACGCAGGAAAGAGGAGGAGCACGGGTGCAGAGGAGGAAAGAGGAGGCAGCCGGTGGGTTGCAGAGCTGAGTAGAAAGGACACCTGTTGGGACTTGGAAACTGATCAGTGTGGAGGGAGGGAGAGGGAGGTGAGCTGCCCAGAGTCTGCAGAATGGCAATGGATAGCCCCCATGGCTGAGCGGGACCCACCTGTGCGGGACAAGAGGCAGGTGTGGGGTGAAGATATTGGCTTGAGCCTGATCGGCCTGAAGTGCCCGTGGGGTAAGCTCAGAGATGCTCAGTTGGCCGGGGTATCCGGCAGATCTCCCAGGCAGGAGGGGCAGGCTGGGGGCAGGGGTGGGGGGTGGTTATGAATGGGCGGGCTGTGTGGACCCGGGCTTTTGCATGGCCCTGGGGCTCCACAGGCTAAAAAGTTTGAGGCCCACTGAGGGGCTCCCCCACACACAGGTGTCTCTGCAGCTGGCCTCCGGAGCCTTCCTGCTCAACCAAGCCTTCTGCGAGGCCATCCACATCCCCATGGAGAAGCTCAAGTGGACCTCACCCTTCACCTGCCACCGAGTGTCCCTCACCACCCGCCAGCCTGAGTCTAAGGCCCTGAGTCCCCAGCTGTGCACCAGCCCCTCCGCGCGGCACCCCTCCTGTGATGGCTTCTCCCCGGAGCCCCCGGCAGAGGGCAAGCCAAGCTGGGAGCCCAGGGCGGTGATAGAACACACAGGGAAGCTGTGGGCCACGGTGGTGGCGCTGGCGTGGCTGGAGCACAGCTCGGCCTCCTACTTCGTCGAGTGGGAGCTGGTGGCCGCCAAGGCCAGCTCGTGGCTGGAGCGGCAGGACGTGCCCGAGGGCCGCACGCAGGGCACCCTCAAGGCGGCCGCCCGCCAGCTGTTCATGCTGCTGCGGCACTGGGACGAGAACCTGGAGTTCAACATGCTTTGCTATAACCCGAATTACGTGTAGTAGGGGTGGGAAGGGAGGAGGGGGAGGGGACCGTGTGGCCTGGAGGGGGAGCTTTCGCAGCTGTAGCCAATATACTGGTTGCTAGAAAGAGCCCTGGACCGGCAGTCAGGAGGCCTGAGTTCAATCCCAACTTTGCTACCACCTAGCTGTGTGGCTGTAGGCCAGCCCTTACCCCCCGTCTGGGCCTCAGTTTCCCCACCTGTGAAATAAGTGCATGAGGTGAGGGATGGACTGGATGTCGAGAAACTCCAAAGGTTCCTCTCGGCCGGACACCCAGGCAGCCGTGGGGTGGGGAGAGAGAAAATACAGTTTAAACCCCAGTTCTCTCTGGAAGAGTGGCTTAAAATCAATACCACTGAGGGGCAAAGCCCCCCTCAAATAAAAGGGTGGATGAGCGAACCCGAAGACTGCCAGTTACCAGACCTGCGAGCTCGCATCTTGGCGTGGGAGACCCCCTCTGCCTGCTGCCTTGTCTCCACGGTTACCATCTGGCACCCCGAAATCCCACTTACAATCCGACTGGAGAAACAGCCTTCCCAGCAGGTAACAGAGAGTCACTCGGGGGCCTTTTCCCTGGGCTTGGAAGCCGTTAGTATATTTTAGTTTGCAGACTCTCGGTGACCTCCTGTCTAAGAAGAGGAGGCGGGGAGGACGGGGCGGGGGGCACCCTGCCAGCTGAGGTGTTAACGCTAAGCTTCAGTCTGTGCAAAAGTGTCCAAACAGAATGGACATGGTCATTGAAGTTGGTGGAGAAACCAGGCGACATCTTAAATCATTTGCACAGTTGCAGGAATTGTGCAAGGTGAACTCTGCCCGCGCTGAGGGGGCGCGAGCCCCCCCCCACGTTGGCTGCATTCTGGGGGCCCGGGGGCCCCCTCTGCAACAGAGAACCAGTGCTTGGCTGCAGTACCTCTGGGGCCAGCAGCTTCACCTGGGAGGGGGATTTATTCGAAGAAATGAAGGCCGCTTGAATTGTCCGGCAGAGAGCCCCTGGGGGCTTCCTCTCTCAAGCCCACCTGTACCCCGTGGTGAGGATGCAGCCACGGATGCCCTGAAGACTCCTGTGGAAGTCCCCCAGCCTGGGACCCGTGGCTGAATCCGCACACCCCCCTCTCCAAGGCCTTAACGTCTCTTCACCAAGTGGTCCCTTCAGGCCCCTGGGCCCTGGCACAAAGCCAGTCCCTCTCCAGGGAGATGTGGAGGCCCCCACAGAGCGAACTGACCTGTCGAGGGGCTGTGGGCTCTGGCACACGTCCCAGCCTCACGAAGACTCAAGAAATGCGCGGTCTTCAGCCGGGACGGAGGGGGAGAGGGGGCTCCAGCAGAATGTCCTTCAGGCCTAGAGAAGGGGCAGCCTGGACACGATGGGGTATCCTGCCCCTGACACAGCCTGCCCTGGATTGGGGCCCTGCCCTGCCCTCCTGCTGCACTGCAAAATCCCGCAGGAGTGGGGCTCTCTCCACATGGGTCCTGCTGAGGCTCTGAAAACCTGGTGATCCACCCCCAAGGGAAGGGAAGGGGCTGGAGACCCCATAGAGAGTCCTGGCTGCTGCTTGGCTGACTGTTCTGCTTTAGAATCACCCTCTGGGGAGGAACCCAGCTGGGCAGTCACCAGCTCCGTGGCCACCACGACCCCAGGTGGTGCATGGAGGACAGTCTGGGCTGTTGGCTTAAAATCAGTGCCACTGAGAGGGATCAGGGTTTTAGGCTGTCTTGCTCAAGGCCTCAAGCAGGTGTGAGGACAGCCTTGTCATCCCCCTACACACTTGCCCGCACAAAAGTAACACTTGTGCTGCCAGCAGCTGCAGCNAAAAGTAACACTGTGCTGCCAGCAGCCGCAGATTCAGGGTAAGGAGAGAAGGGTGTGACATGCCCTCCTTGGCCCACCCTTAGTGGACGTGTCTGTCAGGCCTAGAGTGGGAACACCTGGCACTCGTTTGGGCAAGTGACTTCCCCTTGCTGTGTGAGCTGGAGCTGGGAGACTGCCCCCGTTCCGATGTTCCCAGATTCTCTGCCTCTGAGATGGGTCCCCCTTAGTGACCATGGACTCACGCTCACTGTCTGTGTGACCTTGAACCAGTTGCTGTGCTTTCTGGGCCCCTCTCCTCCTCTTACATGATGAGGTTGGACTGGGCCATCCAGACTCCCAAGCCACCTGATTCTGGGTCCTCAGGCTCAGTGTGGACAATGAGAAGGTTCAGGGTGGCCCAGTGTGGAACTGGAAGGAGTACCCGAGAACCCAGCAAGATGGTGGGTGTACCACCCCCTTCTCCAGCGAATGTCCTCAGATTCTGCTCTAGGAGCAGCTGCTGGAAATCTGGGCAACTGAGCTTCGCATGCGCTGGCTCCGCTGCCCAGCACCCAAAGGGGCAGAGGAACAAATCCTCATTGATATCAAATAACCCAAGGGCTCTGGGGGACATCTGGATAAGAGACATTTTTTTAAAGACCTTCAGAGGTATTGCAATGACAGGCAATGTCTGCAAACTGCCCCCAGGATTGCCACGCCCAGAGCAGAAGTCACTAGCTGTAAGGAAAAGATACAGACCTTAGGTAATTAGCACATGCATTGAAGCTAAGGTGGTTCCGGAAATTCTCAAGGAGGGACACTTTGCTCCTGGAGCTGGGATTCACTTGAATGAATCTGGATTTTTTGTTAAACTAGCTCTTGCTTCTAGTGGATGCAAAGAAACATTTATGCCCTGCCTGGCTGAGGGATCAGGAGAGTACAAATGCCTACTGGCACTGTCCAACAGAGGCCGGCCTTCACTGGCCAGAACGCTAAGGAGAGCCGGGAAATTTGCTGGTCTAAACTCCATCAGGGTGCTGTGTGACTTCTGGCAAGTTGCTTGCTTTCTCTGGGCCCCGTTTCATCTTTCATAGAATGAGGAGGTTATACTCAATCGGCATTTCCAACACCGTTCCTTGGTTGATATGTGAATTAGCAATTCACAAGACACTGTCCAGCAGGCAAATATGTTGGGGAAACACAAGGAAAACAGATTTCTTTAGTCAAGACAGACTCAGAGTCATGAATATGTAAATGTGTATTGTCAGTCTCCAATGAGGTGATTCAGAAGGTTGCGCTCTCCCTCGGGTTATTCAATTGGGAAAACACTGGTCTAGATCTCCCTTAGGGATCTTCTGGCACTGACATTCAAAGAGCCTTTATTGAGAGCCTCCTGTATGCGGGGCATCCTGGGGCAGCAGAGTGAACACATCGGCCAGTGCTCCTGTTCCTTTGCGAGCTTGGTGAGAAGCATCCAGAGAATGTCTGCTCCATGAACCATTTCCCCACTCCTGGCATTCTGGGGCACGTATGTCTTCCCCTGCCACATCCCCAACCTCTGATCCTGCCGAATGGAGGGGTGGCCTCAGACTGTGCTGTCTGGGCACCCTCGGCACTAGAGGGCAGCCCCTGAGCTTTCTGACTCTGATGGTGGGATAGAGCTGCTCCCAGCAGCAGCGTGGGACCCTGGCAGGAGCGCCTGCCGTGGGCAACCTTGCCCAGAGGGAGCCGGGGAGTCCCAGCCCACAAAGTGTCCCAAGGGTCCAACCTCCTACCACACACAGGGCAGAGTTGTCTCTCCGGGCCCCCTCAGCTGAGATCAACTCCAGACCCCA
>NW_023236058.1:0-2709 GCF_002007445.2 Ailuropoda melanoleuca | reverse complement strand
TAAAAAAAAAAAAAAAAAAAGAAAACAAGATCTGGTGCTAAGTTTGCTCATTGCTATTGTAGTTTCATTGCTTCTAGTCATCTTAGAGGATAGAACTGGGAGATATACACGCATGTATCACACGCACATGCATGCTCAGCTTTGTATATCATATATACATACAGTGTGCATTTATATGCACAAAGACATGCACATATACATATACAGACCCATACATAGCTATACCCATTCATATCTGCCTATTCATGTCTTCATGAGTTCACACTGATACCTGCAGTTCCAGTCCCACACATAAGGGTTTTTTTCTCTCATTTCCCTTCTGTATTTATCATTATCTTCTACAACAGTGAGAAATCTGGCTGTCACTATCAAAAATATATGTATTTATTTATTTGTTTGTTCAATCCTACGATATATAAAAAGTAATTTCAGAATTACTAACCTATGTTTCTGGGGGAAAAAGAAGCAACTCTGGTCACTAATTAAAGTTCAATATCTTGCATGTTTATTTTTATACATGGTGTTTATTGATATACTTTATTGAGATTGAGTTTGATTTATGAATTTGCATAGGGGACCGACATTTTCATATGGAGAGCCTTAACCAAACAAGAATAAGAAAGTTTCTCCACTTGTTCCAGTTTGTATTTATGTCTTTCAGGAGTGTTTAAAGTTTTGCTCATACAGGTTTTGAACATGTATAGTTAAATCTATTCCTAAGTATTTTATCTTCTTTGTTGCTAATGTAAATGAGGTTTTCCCTAATAATATCTTCTCTACTTATCATTTTTATAAATAATTGCTATTGATTTCTATGTGTTAATTTTATAGCCTGCTATATTACTAAATTCTTTGATTGTTTGAGATTATCTTTAGTTGTCTAGGGTTTTCTAGGTAAAAGATTGTAACATCTGAAAATAGAGATAATTTTATTTCTTCTCCAATTCTTAAACCTCTGATTTCTCTCATCTAATTGCTTGACTGACATTGCTGGCACAATGTTGATGGCAGTGGAAACAGTAGCCAACTTCTCTTGTTTCTCTTCTTTACTGTTTCCCCTTAAGATGCTGGCTTTGGGACAAAGGAATGTGCATTTTGTAATCTTAAGAAGATATTTATCAAATCCTATTTTTTGACTATTTTTATCAGGAAAAGGTGTTAGTGGTCTTCAAGAGCTTTTTTTTTTTTAACGTCTATGGAGATAATGATAAATTTTTTTCTTAAAAATTTTGAATGGCGTATTACACTAATAAATTCTCTCCTTTTGAAACAACCTTGTATTCCTGAGATAAATTTTACTTGGTTGTCTTATATTTTTTTAAATGTGTCTTTGGATTCTTTTTGCTAATATCCGAAACTTGTGCATCAATATTAATAAGTCATGTTGGGTTACAATTTTCTCTTTTTGTACAGTCCTTCTTAGGGTTAAGTGTTAATGTTATACTTGTTTCATAAAAAATTAGGATGTTTTCCTTCATTTTCAATGCCCTGTAACATGTAACAGTAGAGCATTGGGACTATGTGATCTCTGAAGGTTTGGTAGTGTTTTTCAGCTCTCTAGCACAAAATGAGATCCGTTATAATATTTCCTTCCAGAGAGTTATGAAATCAATTGTCTTGATGAACTTGGAAATGCTTTACAAATAGCACATCACTAGCCATATGTTAATTATTATAATATGAGTAAGAACAAAGTGTAATGCAGAATGGGTAATTGAATCTGCCTCATCTGGGAAAGAGATACTTAAGAAGGTTTCATAGAAAGTATCCCTTAGTTTAATTTCGAGCTAGAAATAGGAATTTGTTGAACTAAGGAGTAAATATTCTAGGTAGAAGAAAGAGCATAAGTAAAGACATTGAGGCTTATGATTGTAAAATTTACCAATTTTGTGATATGCAGTAGTGACATAACAGTTGACACTTTTACATATAGTTTCTTTGATTCTAAGTAGGAGGTAGGGTGGGTGTTATCTCAGTCTTAAGGTCATAGAGGGCAATGACTTTACTGGTAAGTGACAGAGCCTAGCACAGGTCCTGGCACAGAGTGGGTGTTTAATAAGTATTTGGGGCCATTTTCTGATGAACAAAACCACAATAGAATGTTGTGGGGATTTTTTTGTACTTCCTTCTGTTCCTCTATTATTGTGCATTTGGTAATTAAACAATCATTACCGATGTGTAGTATTGTGTTATAATACCATATTGCCCATTCATTGTTTCATTTGGGTTCATATTTACAACTACACTGTAGCTTCCTTTGGTAGGTAGGCTACACATTTGCTCTTTAAACTTCTTATTTACAGACACCTAATTTTTCATTCTTGTATTCTATTTCCATCAAGTAGCTCATGGGTTTCAAGGGAAGCTGACACTCTTCTTCAACTCCCCTATTCTCCCATGGTGAGCTCAGATTGTCTTATGCCAAACAATACATTCCATTGCTCTGGCCATAGTGATTGGTTCAGGACACAATGTGAGCCAATAAGACCAGAGACTTCTGGGAAAGAAACATCCTTGCTCTGTCCCACTGTGTCTAACAAGGAAAAAGATTAACAAAATAGGAAACATGAGGTGAAACCTGCCAAGAAAGAGCCTCTACAAGGAAGCAGATTAGAAAATAAAACTAATACACAGCCAACGGAATGGGAGAATATATTTGCAAATGATACTACAGATAAAAGACTGGTATCCAAGATCTACAAAGAACTT
>NW_023236057.1:0-1040 GCF_002007445.2 Ailuropoda melanoleuca | reverse complement strand
CCCGCTCATTCCTGCTCAGGCTGCGAATCCTCCCGGTGTAATCCGTTCCGTGTCGGTTTCAAGGAGCGTGGAGCCTGCTCGAACAAGAATCCAGTTCCTCCGAAAGCTCAGCAAGGCACGCCGTGGGTTCTGGAGCCCCTCGTGGGCTGAGAGCTCCCTTGCTGGATGGGTCTGATTCCAGCGGGTGGCGGGGAAAGAGGAGGGGTATTTGTGGAGGCCCAGACATGAGACGGGAGCTCCTCGGCGGGCCGCGGCTGCTATGGCTTAATGCAAACCGCTCGCCTGTAGGTAAGAGAAGCAAACTCAGGGTGGAGAAAACAGACAGCAGGTGCTGGTGATGGGGACTTGAGCCTCTCGTGTGACCTGGGGCTGGAATGAGGGCCGGACCTTGGGAATTGCCCTGGAACAGATCGGAGGAGATGTCCAGAGTCTCTCTCCATTTTCTTCCTGCTCTCCTTATCGACTTTCACCCTCCTGTCTGGGGGGATGCACCCCTGTCCCCTGTGGCCTGTGGTTCCCAATCCTGGTGGCACAAGTGCCCAGTGGAAGAACTATTCTTGGGCCCAATCCCCTATTCCTGGGAATGGGTCAGGGGCCCAGCCCTGTTCAGTCAGGACAGTGTTGCATTTACAAAATGACACCTTTGTCCCATTGCTGTGGGCCAGCTGTCATCTAAGGGGGTCCTTGTGAGTGGGCACATGTTTTCAAGGGTCTGTAAGGTGACTTTCTTATGGGTGTTAGCAGTGAGGGCCAGAGAAATAATTGTCATTCCCATGGTGAGATAAGTAATGCCCTAGCAGGATTTAGACCCACAGCCCCTGGTTCCAAAGAACATGAACTGTCTTCCACCTCCCACCATGCTGCTCTGTGTTCCAACTGGAGGACATGGCACGTGCAAAGGGCCGGGGGCAGGCAGGCAGGCACAGCAGGCCAGGTGGGCATCTCTGCGGTGTCTCTATGCAGTGCTTTACCTCCAGGTTGGTTAGGTAGGGGTGGCCCTGTGTTCTTTTTTTTTTTTTTTTTTTTTTTTTTTTTTTTTT
>NW_023236056.1:0-1039 GCF_002007445.2 Ailuropoda melanoleuca | reverse complement strand
GGGGGGGGGAGTACTCTGGAACTCACGGTGTTATTTCTGCAACTTCTTGGGAGTCTAACATCAATTCGGAATAGAAGCCTTCAAAATTACTGTCTGACTGATGAACAGACACACAAAATGTGGCCTATTCACATGACGGAGTAGTATCTGGCAAGAAAAAGGAATAGTACACTGACGCGTCCTACCACCAGGGACTGTGACAACGTGACAATTATGCTGAGTAACAGAGACCACAAAGAACACGTACTCCACGATGCCGTTTCCATGCAACGCCTGGGATCGGGCAGACCCGTAGACCCGGGAAGTAGTCTGGTGCTTGTCAGGGACGGGGGATGCAGGAGCAGGGGGCACTCTACTCTGACAACGGTCCACGTAGGGGTCTGGTGAAGGACTCCTACTGCGCGGGCGGGAGCACAACTCTGTGAACAGGGAAGACCACTCAACGGCACACCTCCCGTGAGCGAACCGTCCCCTCTGTGAACCGTCCCAGTGAAGGCAACATCTGGCACGTACGTGTCTTACGGTTATTCTGTCACACTTTACGGTTCTTTCTGCCCTGCGGGGGTGGGTTATAAAAGTCACGTCTGGTGCCCTTTCGATCTAGGGCTGTCCCTCCGTTCCTGATGGTCCTGCAGTCCTCAGGTACGCCCAGGTCGATGAAAGACGGCAGCCCTAATGCTGAACAACCAAAGCCTCCTTTGAACACCATGGAGGCCCGGTCCCGTCCACAGTCCTTGCCCTTCCGTAGGCCCCTTCTGCTCCCCCACCACCCTGCTCAATGCCACCAGGCTGCTTTATCAACTTTCCCCGAGTAAAAAGGAAAGGGGGAGGGGGGGGCGCACCTGGGTGGCTCAGTCAGTTAAGCGTCTGCCTTTGACTCAGCTCATGATCCCGTCGGGCTCCCTGCTCCTTGGGGAGTCTGCTTCTCCCTGTCCCTCTGCCTCCTACTCCCCCTTCTCATGTTCACTGGCTCTCCGTCAAATAAATAAATTAAAATCTTAAAAAAAAAAAAAAAAAAAAAAAAACTTTTTTTCCCCCC
>NW_023236055.1:0-1039 GCF_002007445.2 Ailuropoda melanoleuca | reverse complement strand
TCCCCCTGCTTGTGTTCCCTCTCTCGCTGGCTGTCTCTCTCAGTCAAATAAATAAATAAAATCTTTAAAAATAAATAAATAAATAATAAATAAAAAACAGAATCCCAACTTTTAAAAAATACTTTTTCAGATTTTAAAGTCATTTACTAGGGAGCTGATTGCAGAGTGTTGTCCCTATCCTACTTCTTATAGGTTTCTACCATAGGCTCTTGTTCAACCTATGCTTTGCTTTTACTAACCCTCTCTTTTTCAGCAGGGTGGGCATAGACCAAACACCCCTTTATGCCAGTTTGCCAAACCCATGTCAACTAATTGTCTGACTGATGGCTATGTTAACATCTAGATAATGCAAAAGAACCTTAACCGTTCTTTGTTCCCACAGGTACAAACACCTGGTGGACTGAGCAGGGAAGATAGACGGACAAAAATGTATGGTATCCACAACCAGAAGAATGTCCCTCTGTCACTCTGTCACTCTGACTCCATCACTATCATAAAACCAATAGCTGAAAATTTTTCCCTTTGCACTGGAAACAGACATGCCACTGGACTTCTCCCAAGAGATATACCAAATACTGATTGCAACCAAACCCTGAAATTTGATGTTGAAAACGGCATCCTCAAATGTGTCAAGAAGATTAAAAACAACTTTACCATAGAGGTTTGCCAAACTGCCAAAAGCCAGATCAGCCCTGTATGATGTGGGCTACCCACCCTGTACCACAGGCTGTATTTGAGTGAATCAAAATCTGGACTTGCTTGACTGGGTGACAAAACTAAGCTCACTGGGGCACCTGGGTGGCTCAGTCAGTTAAGTGTCTGCCTTCGGCTCTGATCATGATCCCAAGATCTTGGCATTGAGCCCCAAGTCAGGTTCTCTGCTCAGTGAGAGCCTGCTTCTCCCTCTGCCTCTGCCTGCCACTCCACCTACTTGCTCTCTCTCTCTTTCTGTCCAGTAAATAAATAAATAAATAAATAAATAAATAAATAAATAAAATCTTAAAAAACAAAACAAAATGAAACAAAACTAGGCTTACTC
>NW_023236054.1:0-1039 GCF_002007445.2 Ailuropoda melanoleuca | reverse complement strand
TATATATATATATATATATATATATATATATGTATATATTTTACTGGTGGCATTAATAACATCATATTTTTGTGTAAAGAAGCATGATCGTGTGAAAATATTATATTTGAAAGTGTGGTAGTCAAAGGTGTAGACTCAGAAGTCAGGGCTGGGTTAAATTCCAACTCTGACTTTGACCACATGATCTTAAGCAAGTTATGTAACTGTTCTACTTCTAAGCATTCTTGCCTGTAGACTGGGACTAATAATAAAATGCACCTCACAGTGCACAGTTCCTAGCACACAGTATTGCCTATAATAAGTGATTAATATCTCTTATTACTCATTAAAGGATCAGATTATAATATCAAAGCACGACCATCATAGAGATAAAGTACATGAACAACAGACATGATCTCCAGAGGCATGACCCAAAATGTATAGGGTATGGATATCTTATCTCTGAGATCCATTTCTAAGGTGAAAAAATTTATATCCTTGCTAATTTAATTTCCTCCTCAAATAGTTACTGACACTTTCGTTATCCTTTATGGTCTACGCACTTCTTCCAGAGATGAGTCTCACACACTACTCCTAAAATCCTTAGGAGGGGAGGGACTGTATTTAGAACAGAAGTTACTATACCCATTTTAATAATTGGGAACTGAAGTGCTGAGATTTTAAGACTTCCTCAAAGGTCACAGAGCTTACTAGTGGTGACTTGAAATTAAAAACTAATTCTACTGTCTCTAAACCTGTGCTTTTTCCTGTCCTCTGGACTGCTGTCTTATAAGTCTGTGCAGCTATGGCTCTAGGCAATAGTGTGGCTGCAAAATACTGAGGTTTACTCTTTATTCCTTAGTGTGAGGAGAACATCGGAAAAGAAATGAGATTGTATTATCTATTCTCCAGGACAGGGGTTGGCAAACTCAGCCAAATCCAGCCCACTGCCTGTATCTACGATAACATTTTCATTGGAACAAAGCCATGTCTTCCTTCCTTTATGCATTGTTGATGCTGTTTTCCTGTTAGAATGGCACGGCCGTGTACTGGCAACAGA
>NW_023236053.1:0-1039 GCF_002007445.2 Ailuropoda melanoleuca | reverse complement strand
GCAAGAGAAGAAGGCAGAGGTCTCAATGGAAAAAGGATCTTGGGCATCAGGAGATTTGGAGCCAAACATGAAGGAAATAGGGACTTACGACGGAAGCAGTGGTAGCTGCAAGCAATGAGATATCCCCGACCTGATCCTCAATCTTTCACCATCCTTTCCTTGAGCATCCAACCCTGGCAGGTGAGAAGGTCTAGGTCCAGAAAACTTCTGCCTGAGAGCTCAAAGGGTCTTCTAAAATGGGTGTCTGAACTGGTACCCTAATGTAGTTTGACTTCCTGGGTAAACACAATTATTGTGTTGATAGAGAGGAGGGTCCCAGTGCAGGTAAAAACCTGCCCACTCCTGGGAAGTAAACAATGTAGAACTCTAGCAAACCCACCGGATAGACTTGCATATGTCAGGGTGTAAAGGACTGAACTCTCCCTGGGAGGGAACTCATCCAAAGGAAGAGGATGACAGAATTATGTGGAACCAGCATAGTTTTTGCCAGTGAGTTTGGTTTCCACCCAGCCTTCCCTGGACTTGTGTTTGAATCCCAGGGAAAGAAGGGGCAATGTGTAAAAATGTAAGGAGATGGTATCACTGGAAGTGTTTGTGAGATGGGGGCAGCTTTAGTAGAGTTTAACACAAAAAGGGAGAGAGGCATTCTGTTTTCAACTAAGCAAAGCTAATCCCCAGGTCCAACAATTGTGCTACTATTTTGGGTATCTCTAGGCTCTGCCAGTTGGAAGTGGGTGGCTGCTATATATTTCCTTCCCCACAACCTAACAACCAGATGGCATGTAATAATCAGTGTTAGGCTCAGACCAGATTCTGCCACATGGACAAGCCCTATTATCAACAAGGCCCTGAAAGTCACACAACCAGTTTTGTGACCTCAGTGAGGTTCCCACTATTTCTTTATTAGGCACTCTGAGACACAGTGGAGTCATTTCTTAGGGCTACACTAACAGAGCACCACCTCTTGGCAGTTTAAAACAACGGGAATATAAAACAACTTCTCTCACAGTTCTGGAGGCTAGAAGTCTAAAAGCAGGGT
>NW_023236052.1:0-1039 GCF_002007445.2 Ailuropoda melanoleuca | reverse complement strand
GAGCAGACAACAGAGTAAATACAGAGGAAAAGAAAGGAAATAATAGAGATTGGGCTAGAAAATAATGAAAACGGATATTTAGACATAACTAACAATGTAAAAGCTGATTCTTTGAAAAGACTAATGAAAAGGTTAGTAAATCTGTAAAATCATGTGTCAAAAAAAGAGGAAGAAAGCACTATTAGAAATGTAAATAAATTCAATATAAAAATATCCACTGTTTTATTGTGAGGCCAGACTAGTTTGTGTTACAGTAAAAATCAAGACAAAGATTTCAGTGGCTTAATAAAAGTGGATTTATGCTCACAAAAGGGTCTTTTGTATATCCAGGTGACTCTCAACATCCTTCTGGAGGTGGTCCATCATCCTAGGGTGCTTTGCTCTTCTGACATTTGCTTTCACAATCACCCCACACCATGAACTATACCCTGGTACTCGGAGGTGACACCCATCGCTTCCTGTCACACTGCACTGAACAAACCAAGTCAGATGGCCCCGCCTGACAGTAAGGGAGTGGGAAAATGTAATCCCCCTGAGTGCTTCCTGAGAAGAAGAAAACAAGAAACATAGACCGGCATTAGTACTATCTACCCATATTACGAAGAGCGTGGCAATAAATGTAAACATGTACGTGAAATTGAAAATTTTCAAGAAAAACAGAAATTACCAAAACTGACTCAGGAAGAAATAAAAGACAAATACAACCAAAACTATTAGAAACACTGAATCAGTAATCAGGAATCTCCCCCTCTACACAAAGACCACGCCCAAAGCTCATACTGACAAACGTTAACAGACCTTCGAGAACCAAATGATACTCCACTTTTATAATTAAGACTAGGTTTTAAAAAGATTAAAAGCTACCCAACTCCTCTTATGAGGTTATTGTAATTTTGGTAAGAAACTAGATAAAGGTAGTATCAGAAAGGAAAACGGAAGATCATTATCATCAATAAACAGAAATACAGCAATCCTGAATACAGGCTTTCTATAACTACAGCAGTGAACAAGCAAGACGCATAGACTGTACTCAGAAACC
>NW_023236051.1:0-1039 GCF_002007445.2 Ailuropoda melanoleuca | reverse complement strand
AATAATATTATCAGTTTGGTCTTATAATCCCCACCTATTTTACAGATAAAGACCAAAAGGTTCACAGAGTGCAAGTAGCAATAGCTTACTCAGTAGGAAGGCCTGGCTCCGGTCCCATATCATTGCCTCATTCTGCTGGGTATAGCAGTGGTCTCTTCTGATACATGGCCTGCCAAGAAGGAATCATGCCATTGTTTTTATTTTTAACTTGAAAGATGAAGAAAACAATTATGTATATTATTAAGATGGTAGCTCACCAAATCCGTGACTGCCTCAAATATGGGAAAGAGAGCCCTAGCATCAGTGTTAGGTTCCAGCTAGGTTGTGATGATGGATTTCCCTAAGAAGATGGACCTTATCAGGATTGTGTTGCTCTTCTGATCTAGGTCCTATAGCAACCACACAAATAAGGGATTGGGAAACAACATTACAAATGTGTTAACAGTAAACCCAATATGAGTGAATTATGTATCACACCAGCCCAAACCTGGATTACTCCTCTCCTCAAAAATCTGGCTCTCTCATTTGGCTCTCACTGATGTATACTTTTCATCATGACACTCAGGGCTCTTCACGATTTAATTCACTAGTCTTTGGAGTCTCATTTTCTATCTATCAACAACCATTCTAAATTAACATCATCATTCCCCCGATTCTGGAACCAATTTTATCTTTCCTATTTTCTTTCCTTTTGCTAATCCCAGAAGATATAGTTTTCTCCTACTCTACCTTAAAATTTTTCTCATTTTTCAAATATAGCCTAACTCAAAAGTTAGCTTCTATCTGTTCTGTGAAAGACAATGTCCAAAGAAGACAAGCCAGGGATGGCAAGAAAATATTTGCAAAATACACATCTAATAAAAGACTGTTACTGGGGTGCGTGGGTGGCTCAGTCAGTTTAGTATGTGACTCTTGATTTCAGTTCAGGCCATGATCTCAGAGTTGTAAGATCAATCCCCATGTCAGGATCTGGCCATGAAGCCTGCTTAAGAGTGTCTCCCTCTTCCTCCCACCCCCTCTCTCCCTCTCTCTAAAAAAA
>NW_023236050.1:0-1039 GCF_002007445.2 Ailuropoda melanoleuca | reverse complement strand
CTTCCCAGGCTCCTCTCTTATAAATTTTCATTCTTGGTCTGGGCGGGCCCAGGTTTGTTTTGTTTTGTTTTGTTTTTAACAAGTACCTGCAGGTGAGTCCACTATTAGAAAAGTATGGGAAGCCCTGTTGTAAGAGAGATGGAAACCAAATTCTATGTGAAGAAATCATTTCCAGCAGAGAGTTCAGAAAAGGTTTCCCTAAGGAGACAACCAGTGAAACAAGCCTTGAAAAATGGAAGGACTTGACTCTAGAGAGATGTGGAGGAGAACATTCCAGAGCAAAACTAGAATGAGTAGAAGCAGAGAAAGTTAGGATATTGTAGCACAGAAGGGGTCGATGCAATTGGTTCCATTTTCCTGGAGTATAAGGTTCATGAAAAGGAAGATCTCAAATACCACACAAAGACATTAGAACTTTATTTTGAAAAAATTAGAAAGATATTGACCACTGTGGAGCAGTGATATGATCTAAACTAGGCTTTTATCCTCATAGCTACTCATTACTGAAGCTGGACCAAGACTGAATGTCAAAGAATCATGGTAGATTAGGAAGCAGAGCCTGTGATTTGGAACTGAGGGCTTAATGCAATGGACTCAGAGATGAGCCTTTCTTTGTCTCAGCTTCATCATGGGTCATATGTCCATTTAAACATCTAGGTGTTCATGTGAGGTGTGCTTTTCCAAGGTATTTGTTTTCTGTGTCATCAATTCAGAGAGAACCATCTGTGAATGGCTGTGTGTATCCCCAAAGCAATGGAATAATGGGAGAATCCTTTCCAAATCACAAGTAAGAGTAGTTCTCAGCATCCACACAGCCTTTAAGAAACTCAGATGGTGTCCTGAGGATGCCTTGTAGCTCACACCAAACCTAATTTCTCTATGCTCCATCTCTTCCTAAAAGAACATTTGATGAAGCCCAGCCCTGCACTCCACAGCAGTCTGTGACTAAACAAGCACATCTTCAAGACTCACAGTCCTCCAACTCCAGAGACTCACAAAACACCCTCCTTTTATTTAGGACAATGCATTACAAGTATGG
>NW_023236049.1:0-1039 GCF_002007445.2 Ailuropoda melanoleuca | reverse complement strand
GTGGACCCGGCTCCCACCGCGCCCGTGAAGGCGTGCCTAGCGCGCATGCGTGAACCGCGCAGGGGCGGGGAGCCAGGGAGCCAGAAGAGGGCGAGCGCGCGGAGCGGCTGGGGAGGGGGCGGGCCCCTGGCGGCCCAATCCGCTGCCTGATTCCCAGCCCGAGGCTGCGCGCCTGCGCCTGTCTCGCGCCCCGAGGTAAATAAAGCGGGAGGAGCGGGGTCGGCTCGGTCGCACGGGCCGGGGGGGCTGGCGGGGTGTTTTCCGGCCACAGGCACCTGGAGCCTCGATGCCGGGTCAGCCCGGGACCCCTCCAGGCAGGCGGCCAGTTGCCGGGGGGCTGACGGCCCCGTGGCAAGCCGTCCCCTGACACAGGGCTTGGGGTGCCTTCTGTGTTCCGGAGGCTGTTGGGGTGCTCCCGCTGGCCCGAATCTGCACCGGTTTCCAGGGCCTCCGCGGGCGGACAGGTGGGTGTCGCACATTGACGAGCTGCCCGGGTCAGGGGAGCCCAGGGCGCGGGCGCGGCCCGTGTGGGGGGCTGTGTGGCGGCGCCCCCGGGCTCGGCTGGCGGGGCCCACGCGCTCCACCGACTTGCCGGCCGGCACCTGCGCGCGTGGGGGCGCGTTTCCCTTTGCGCCCGAGCTGCGGGAGCCGGACTGCGCTGCCAGGTGGGCCTGCGTCCACGGGCCGCGTGGTCCTTCGGTGCGAGACCCCTGAGGGCCTTGAGTTCGGGAGAAGGCGGGGCCCTCATCAGGCAGCCAGTGCAAATGGGGACGGAGCTTGGCCCCTGGAAAGGGGCCTCTAAGAAAGATTTGGGGGGTGGGCTCCCTCCAGCCTGGAGGCCGTGCAGGGGTTGCAGACCGACCCCGCTCGGCAGGCGCCGACGACCCCAGCTGCCCTCCGCGGGCGGACGCGTGTTTACTGAGCATGCTGCGGCCGCCCAGGTGCGTGGAGCCGAGGATCCGCCCCGGGCGAGGGTCTGGAGGGGCCGCTTCACCGGAGGGCCGTGGGGTACATGGCACCTGCCTGTTTCCACGCGCAA
>NW_023236048.1:0-1039 GCF_002007445.2 Ailuropoda melanoleuca | reverse complement strand
AAAAAAAAATAAAGAACTGTAAATATGGTACCATAAGCCTTGCAAATATTATGTTTATTCTTTAAGTTTACAAAACAAGACTCTTCATTATAGTTGTGAAATACTGCCCACAATCAGAAAATAACAAACGCTTTTTTTACAGACCCCAGCAAGGTCCCAGTGCTGGGATCCCCCAAGTATCCTGGCACCCAGGGACTCTGGGTCGCTGACAACCCTCTTACCGGGGGACAGGCCTCACAGGTGGTCTTCCTGCACTCCAGCTTGAATCCAGAGATGACCCCCACCTGGACGGTACAGTGGCATGTCGTGCACACGTCGATCATCAGACTTTTCCCGGGCTGAAACCAGAGGCATCAGGGTCAGGCCTCCCAGCACAATGACCCCCTAACTCTCCCACTCACCTCAGCCATCTGCCTTAGGAGAGGGAGCCCGGTGGCCCACAGCCAAGATAAGCCATCGCCCTGGCGCTCCTCCTGTGCCCAGTGACCCGCTCCCTATCTGCCCTCCCACCTCAAGGATGGCAACAGTAAGTCAGAGCTTTTATGCCAGAAAGGGAGCCTGAGCAGTGAGAGAGGGGGGCGGATTGAAATGTATGTCATGCCATCAGACTGCTTCTCTGCACACAGAAGAGAAGCTCGTGAGCCTGAGTTGGGGCCGGAAGATAAGGCCGTAGAGAGTCAGCAAGATGGCGGGAGCTTGGGCACCAAGATGCCTGTGAAGCCTGGAGGCAATGGAAAGTGGAGGATAGGGCTCCCTGCTTCCTTTCATTTCCACTTCAGAATGACTGAGCTGCCCACCCTTCTCACAGTCCTCCCATGTTTCCCACACAACCCACGCTGGAGAAGAAGGCTTACCCCAATGATAGTGCCATTGAGCATGCAGGCCTCCAGGGGCTCTGGGGGAGAGAGAAAAGTACAGGGCTGATATTCTCAGGGTCTTCTCCTCCTGGTCTGGGCCCCTCTCCTACATTTGCAGTCTCTCGCCCCACCCCTCTCCCAGGCGCTGTGGGTCCTAGTACCAGAGCCACAGAGGCCTTTTT
>NW_023236047.1:422-3753 GCF_002007445.2 Ailuropoda melanoleuca | reverse complement strand
AAGGTTCAGGATTTTCGAGGACTCAGCGCCCTTCTCATTGGTAATAAAGCAGAGCGTCCAGGAAAACACATACAGCGAACAGTAGCCTTTTCACTGTGGACCCCGATTCCACAATTAGAGTAGGGGCCTGAGGAGTATCCAGCCCTTAGAACCAAGAAACAAAGTGTGAGGGAAAGCCCTTGAAGTCACGACGGCTTTATGGAAGGGGGAACAGGAATCAAGGTGCTTTGATACCGTGAGTGAAACACGACGAATACAGCACTGAGAAACACAATTAGGCAAAAACCCGCTTCCAACGATATGCTTGCTCCCTGGGGAAATCCGGTCAAAACTGCTGGCGGCAATGGAACGAAAAGGCCCAAAACACGTCCGTCAGAAACAACACCGTACAGGGACCGTCTTAGCACTATCATCACCCTTCGTGAATAGGGAAACATGAGGGAAAGTGGTCGCGGAAGCCTGACGAGAGGCCACAGNAGGGAAACATGAGGGAAAGTGTTCACGGAAGCCTGACGAGAGTGCCACATAGTGGTCTCTGAGACACCACACAATCCAGGGAAATATCAACGAACATCATCTCACTTAAATAAGGGAGTCTAAATGAAAACGTTCAAGAATTTCGAGGACTCAGCGCCCTTCTTATTGGTATTAAAGAAGAGCGTCCAGGATAACACCTCCAGCTAACATCCGCATTTCCTTGGGACCCCGATTCCACATTGGGTGTAGGGGCCTGGGGAGGAATCAGCCCTTAGAACCAAGAAACAAAGTGTGATTGGAAAGCCTTTGAAGTCACGACAGCCTCATGGAAGGGGGAACAGGAATCAAGGTGCTTTGGTACTGTTAGTGAAACACGACGAACACAGCACTGAGAAACACAATTCGGCCAAAACCCGCTTCCAACGAAATGTTTGCTCCCTGGGGAAATCCTGTCAAAACTGCTGGCGGCAATGGAACGAAAAGGCCCAAAACACGTCCGTCAGAAACAACACCGTACAGGGACCGTCTTAGCACTATCATCACCCTTCGTGAATAGGGAAACATGAGGGAAAGTGGTCGCGGAAGCCTGACGAGAGTGCCCCATAGTGGTCTCTGAGACACCACACAGTCCAGGGAAATATCAACGATCATCATCTCTCGTGAGTAAGGGAGCATGAATGAAAAGGTTCAGGATTTTCGAGGACTCAGCGCCCTTCTCATTGGTAATAAAGCAGAAGGTCCAGGAAAACCCCTCCAGCGAACAGCATCCTTTTCATTGGGGACCCCGATTCCACATTCGGTGTAGAGGCCTGTGGAGTTTCCAGCCCTTAGAACCAAGAAAGAAAGTGTGAGGGGAAAGCCCTTGAAGTCACGAAGGTCTTATGGAATGGGGAACAGGAATCAAGGTGCTTTGGTACCGTGAGTGAAACACGACGAACACAGCACTGAGAAAGACAATTCGGCCAAAACCCGCTTCCAACGAAATGCTTGCTCCCTGGGGAAATCCTGTCAAAACTGCTGGCGGCAATGGAACGAAAAGGCCCAAAACACGTCCGTCAGAAACAACACCGTACAGGGACCGTCTTAGCACTATCATCACCCTTCGTGAATAGGGAAACATGAGGGAAAGAGGTCGTGGAAGCCTGACGAGAGTGACCCAGAGTGGTCTCTGAGACACCACACAGTCCAGGGAAATATCAACGATCATCATCTCTCGTTAGTAAGGGAGCATGAATGAAAAGGTTCAGGATATTCGAGGACTCAGCAATCTTCTCATTGGTAATAAAGCAGAGCGTCCAGGAAAACACCTCCAGCGAACAGCAGCCTTTTCACTGGGGACCCCGATTCCACATTGGGTGTAGGGGCCTGGGGAGGATCCAGCCCTTAGAACCAAGAAACAAAGTGTGAGGGGAAAGCCCTTGAACTCATGATGGCCTTATTAAATGGGGAACAGGAATCAAGGGGCTTTGATACCGTGAGTGAAACACGACGAACACAGCACTGAGAAACACAATTCGGCCAAAACCCGCTTCCAACGAAATGCTTGCTCCCTGGGGAAATCCTGTCAAAACTGCTGGCGGCAATGGAACGAAAAGGCCCAAAACACGTCCGTCAGAAAAACAACACCGTACAGGGCCGTCTTAGCACTATCATCACCCTTCGTGAATAGCGAACCTTAGGGAAAGTGGTCGCGGAAGCCTGACGAAAGTGCCACATAGTGGTCTCTTGAGACACCACACAGTCCAGGGAAATATCAACGATCATCATCTCTCGTGAGTAAGGGAGCATGAATGAAAAGGTTCAGGATTTTCGAGGACTCAGCGCCCTTCTCATTGGTAATAAAGCAGAGCGTCCAGGAAAACACCTCCAGCGAACAGCAGCCTTTTCACTGGGGACCCCGATTCCACATTGGGTGTAGGGGCCTGGGGAGGATCCAGCCCTTAGAACCAAGAAACAAAGTGTGAGTGGAAAGCCCTTGAAGTCACGACGGCCTTATGGAAGGTGGAACAGGAATCAAGGTGCTTTGGTACCGTGAGTGAAACACGACGAACACAGCACTGAGAAACACAATTCGGCCAAAACCCGCTTCCAACGAAATGTTTGCTTCCTTGGGAAACCCTGTCAAAACTGCTGGCGGCTATGGAACGAAGAGGCCCAAAACACGTCCGTCAGAAACAACACCGTACAGGGACCGTCTTAGCACTATCATCACCCTTCGTGAATAGGGAAACATGAGGGAAAGTGGTCGCGGAAGCCTGACGAGAGTGCCCCATAGTGGTCTCTGAGACCCCACACAGTCCAGGGAAATATCAACGATCATCATCTCTCGTGAGTAAGGGAGCATGAATGAAAAGGTTCAGGATTTTCGAGGACTCAGCGCCCTTCTCATTGGTAATAAAGCAGAGCGTCCAGGGAAACACCTCCAGCGAACAGCAGCCTTTTCACTGGGGACCCCGATTCCACATTGGGTGTAGGGGCCTGGGGAGGATCCAGCCCTTAGAACCAAGAAACAAAGTGTGAGGGGAAAGCCCTTGAAGTCACGACGGCCTTATGGAAGGTGGAACAGGAATCAAGGGGCTTTGGTACCGTGAGTGAAACACGACGAACACAGCACTGAGAAAGACAATTCGGCCAAAACCCGCTTCCAACGAAATGTTTGCTTCCTTGGGAAACCCTGTCAAAACTGCTGGCGGCAATGGAACGAAAAGGCCCAAAACACGTCCGTCAGAAAGAACACCGTACAGGGACCGTCTTAGCACTATCATCACCCTCGTAAATAGGGAAACATGAGGGAAAGTGGTCGCGGAAGCCGGACGAGACGTGCCCCATAGTGGTCTCTGAGACACCACACAGT
>NW_023236047.1:0-219 GCF_002007445.2 Ailuropoda melanoleuca | reverse complement strand
GGCCTGGGGAGGATCCAGCCTTTAGAACCAAGAAACAAAGTGTGAGGGGAAAGCCCTTGAATTCACGACGGCCTTATGGAAGGGCGAACAGGAATCAAGGGACTTTGATACCGTGAGTGAAACACGACGAACATGGCACTGAGAAAGTCAATTCTTCCAAAACCCGCTTCCAACGAAATGTTTGCTCCCTGGGGAAATCCTGTCAAAACTGCTGGCGGC
>NW_023236046.1:4774-5786 GCF_002007445.2 Ailuropoda melanoleuca | reverse complement strand
TTGCTGGGGGGGACTTCTCCTTCTCGTCATTCTGATGAAGAGAGATTGTGGGGTTGTCCAGAGCCCAAGTTTTTGACTGGGACTCAGGCCATGCACCCTTGTTTTATAGNGGATACATCCATATGTATTAATTCTGTGGCCGAGGCCAATTCTGTGGCAGAGGCCACAGACTCATTATCTTTTCTTTGCTGGGGGGGACTTCTCCTTCTCGTCATTCTGATGAAGAGAGATTGCAGGGTTGTCCAGAGCCCAAGTGTTGACTGGGACCCAGGCCGTGCGCCCTTGTTTTATAGAGATCTTAGGGATGTGGGCTTCTTCCTTAAAGAGTTTATTTATTTATTTGAGAGAGAGAGAGACAGTCATCAAGAAAGGGAACCCAAGCAGAGGAGTGGGAGAGGAAGAAGCAGGCTCCTGGTGGAGAAGCCCATTGAGGGACTCCTTTCCGGAACGTTGTGATCACACCCTAATCCGAAGACAGGTGCTTGGTGACTGCGCCACTCAGGCGCTCCGGGTTGTGGGCTTCTTGATTTTTCAGCCTGCCTTCTGGGGGAGGGGCCTGCCTGCAGGTACTCAGAAAACCCTGTTTGGGTAGAGTCTCCATGTCCCCTGTGGGGGGGGGATGGGGATGGGCACCCTGTGAGATGGTATTTCCGGGCTTTTGTTCTCTGGCGGCTTTCCCTGGCGGTTTGCTATGCCTCTTCTGAGAGAGCAGCAGCGGCTGAAATTCAGCCTCTGTCTCAGAACAGAGGGATCGCGGATCGTTCTCCACTGATGTTCTGGCCACTTTAACTCTGTTTCTGTTGGTGCTGCTCAACCCTGCAGCATCCCGGGCTGTGCGCCCCACACCCGGCGTCCCAGCCCTCATTTCCAGGGCCGGCGCGTCTCTGTCCTTTGTGTTTCCAACCCCGCCAGCCGCCAGGCGCCAGCCGCACCGCGCGGTCTCCTGGAGCTCCCTTCTGGTGTCTCACGGGTGCTGACCGCGAGTCCGCCTGCTCCCCCGTGCAGGTGGCCC
>NW_023236046.1:1033-4689 GCF_002007445.2 Ailuropoda melanoleuca | reverse complement strand
GCCGCCAGCCGCCCCGCGCGGGCTCCCGGAGCTCCCCGTCTCAGTCTGGTGTCTCACGGGTGCTGAGCGCGAGTCCGCCTGCTCCCCCGTGCAGGTGGCCCTCCAGCCGCCAGCCGCCCCGTGTACGCTCCCGGAGCTCCAGGTCTCAGCCTCGATCCATTGAGCACACCAGAGCTCCGTAGCTCCGTGAGATGCTTGGTGGCGCAGGCTCCCGGCCATGGACTCAGTCTGCTGTTTCCAGAGTGTGGGTCCGCGGTCCGCCCACTCCCCGGTGCAGGTGGCCCGCCAGCCGCCCTGCGCGCGCTCCTGGAGTTCGCGTTCTAAGTCTGTTGTCTCGCGGGTGCCGTCCGCGAGTCTGCCTGCTCCCCCGTGCAGGTGGCCCGCCAACCGCCAGCCGTCCCGCGTGCGCTCCCGGAGCTCCCTTCTCAGCCTGCTGTCTCAAGCGTGCGGGTCCGCGGTCTGTCCGCTCCCCCTTGCAGGTGGCTACCGCTTCCCGGCGCCCTGACACGGCGGCTCCCTCCCCCTTCTGTTTAGCTTCCGATATCTGTGCGCGGTTTCACGGCTCCCCGCTTCGTACCTCGATACTCAGCGCTGGAGATGTTCATTTGTAGAGATCCAGATGTATCTTCCTGCATCTCAGGCTGATTCCGTGGATGTTCCTGCTGGTCTGGTACCTATCCAGCTCAACTCAGGGGACCAGCTGAAAAAGGGGTCCCCTACTCCTCCGCCATCTTAACCTCCTCTCCCTCTTATTTTGTTTTCTCTCTCAGGATGCTCTCTATCTTCCATATGCTAGTAATCTCCAAATCATTCTTTGTCTAAGCTTGAGGGGACCACATGATAGCGTTAAGCCTTTGTGAAACACAGAACAGCTTTGGAAATTAGAGACTTCTTAAGAACAAAAGTAAATTACTCTAGTTTCTAAAGAACAGAAAAGAGTAAGATTTTAGGGCAGGAGTGTTTATTTAAGGGGAAAAAACATACTTATTGACAATCATATGTTTAAATGTTTCACTATAATTTGCAGTCTAAGGAAGAAATTATAAATTTTATACAGCTTCTTTCATCACCAGGCAATTTACAAATATAATTTGCTTTCAAAGAATCATAGTCATATAAATTACAAAAGTGAAGTCTCATAGTGGTTAGGCAGCCTTGTAAATAGCTTTCAATAATCATATTAAAAATTGTAATTGGTCCACGAAACTATATATAAATGACAACACAGATTTATTATTGTGTTATACTCCAATTTACCAATTTCTTAGGAAAAACAAATATGGATCTAAAATAACACTTTTATTAGACCATAAACGTGTTTCTTATTAGACCTGCCATTATGTTTGGACCATGAAAACATACTAATGCTTAATGTTACAGAAAAGGAACTTACACTACCTTATNGCTTTCAAAGAATCATAGTCATATAAATTACAAAAGTGAAGTCTCATAGTGGTTAGGCAGCCTTGTAAATAGCTTTCAATAATCATATTAAAAATTGTAATTGGTCCACGAAATTATATATAAATGACAACACAGATTTATTATTGTGTTATACTCCAATTTACCAATTTCTTAGGAAAAACAAATATGGATCTAAAATAACACTTTTATTAGACCATAAACGTGTTTCTTATTAGACCTGCCATTATGTTTGGACCATGAAAACACACTAATGCTTAATGTTACAGAAAAGGAACTTACACTACCTTACGGTCATTTGTGGAGCTCAAATCAAACTTTGTTGTAAAGCTTCCCACTTCAAATGATAGATAGATAATCTTGTCTCTTATACAGTTCAGAATAACCAAATATTCAAAATTTTTGAAATTGGGCATCAGTGCCTTATATGTATTGCACATGGATTATTAAAAATAAAGCTCATATCCACCTCAAGTTTTTAAAGAGCTATATTTCATAAGTTTGTCCAGTGAAAATATCAAAGCCAGGTCCCCCATAATCTCATATTCAAAGCTATCCAAATAAGCATCAAGTAGTAAAAATAGTGATCTTGTTATGAAAACACAGCTTCAATACAAGTTTCTTAGAATCTCCTTCCAAACAGATTCAGAAATTCTGGAACTACTATGCCATAGTAGATTTGCTTCCCAACTATGATATAAAATTAGACTTAAATCTTGATATGGCTTAGATTTAACTAATAGTAGTCTTGAATCCTAGAATCCCTGAGTCAGAATTTTATAAGCCATGAACACTTACAATTTGAAATTTTCAGAATAACAAATGCACTTGTGAAATTTGCTTCAACATAGATAGTATGGTACTATGTATCTGCTCTTCAGCTTAAGTTATACCCTAGATTCAATCAATTATCACAACTGAAAATTCACATTCCAGGGATGGTCACCTAAGCATTATATCAGCAAATCCACACTTCAGATGCAGCTACTCCAAGGGCTTCAGTTACCTTTATTTCTGATCAATACTAGATATTTCTAATGAAAATAATGAGTATTAAAAATGGGGTTTCATTAGTGAAATTAATGCTTCTTCATCAGCGTATTAAAAATGAGTTCTCAAGGTAATATAACTGGTATACAGGATATGTGGGTTACCTTAAGTTTTAGAGATACCCTCACCTTTGCATGAAAGGTATAATAATCTAGGAAGCCCTATTACCTGCATCTTTGGGCACAATGTGAAATGAGGAGTTCGATGGGAGAAAAAAAACACTTTCTTATTTCTTACTTTTTTTTTAAAAAAAGATTTTATTTATTTGACAGAAAGAGAGCACAAGCAGGGACAGCAGCAGGCAGAGGGAGAAGCAGGTTCCCCACTGAGCAGGAAGCCCAACATGGGGCTCAATCCCAGGACCCTGGGATCATGACCTGAGCTGAGGCAGACATTTAGCTGACTGAGCCACCAGGCTCCCCTTATTACTTACTCTTTTATAGAGACTTTATATTCATCATCTCATTTAATCCTCAACATTGTCCTCTGGAGTAGATATTTTTGTCCACATGCACAGACAAACTGAAGTACACAATAATTCACAACTTACCCAGTGTTATCCAGTTAACAAGTAGTCTAGTTCTGCCTCATTATGCAACTCCTCTCTCATTCTGGGAGTTGTGCTTTGTAACATGATAGTGGATAGACTATGGTTTTAATACAGGTTCAACAAAAACAACCTTGTCTTTCAATGCTTAGTTTGCTATAAAGAGATTTAGAAAGACAGAGAACTATAAACTAGGTATGTTTCAGTCCTTTATTAAAAGAAATCAAATTGGAAGAAATTTTAGTCAGAGCTGGTTGAATAAAAAACACCTATTTGCTATTACTTTGACTCAAAGCTCAGTTAAAACAAAGGAACAAATTTTTCAAAAATAAGGATTTCTGATTCTGGTACAGACAGAGTAAATACCATGCCAGACAGCTCCCCCCACAGAAAATAACTGTAAAATTCAGACACCATACAAAAAACAATTGCTTGAAGGTAAAAGAGTACAGTGGACAGATTCTTGCACTGTGTAAACTTCTGCAAGGGAAGAGAGGAGCGATACCAAGAAAATTCCCATTTTCATGGCTGTTAGCAAGAGGTTAAGTGGTGTTGGCATGTCACATGCAAGATAGGCACCAGTGGGAAGATTACAGTTTTTCTGACCAAGAGAACAAGAAAACTAAAATCATGTATA
>NW_023236046.1:0-811 GCF_002007445.2 Ailuropoda melanoleuca | reverse complement strand
ATACCATGCCAGACAGCTCCCCCCACAGAAAATAACTGTAAAATTCAGACACCATACAAAAAGCAATTGCCTGAAGGTAAAAGAGTACAGTGGACAGATTCTTGCACTGTGTAAACATCTGCAAGGGAAGAGAGGAGCTATACCAAGAAAATTCCCATTTTCATGGCTGTTAGCAAGAGGTTAAGTGGTGTTGGCATGTCACATGCAAGATAGGCACCAGTGGGAAGATTACAGTTTTTCTGACCAAGAGAACAAGAAAACTAAAATCATGTATACCATGAATGCTGAAGAAATTGTGGAAACCCTTGAAGGGAAAANCCCCCACAGAAAATAACTGTAAAATTCAGACACCATACAAAAAGCAATTGCCTGAAGGTAAAAGAGTACAGTGGACAGATTCTTGCACTGTGTAAACATCTGCAAGGGAAGAGAGGAGCTATACCAAGAAAATTCCCATTTTCATGACTGTTAGCAAGAGGATAAGTGGTGTTGACATGTCACATGCAAGATAGGTGCCAGTGGGAAGATTTCAGTTTTTCTGACCAAGAGAAAAAGAAAACTAAAATCATGTATACCATGCATGCTGAAGAAAGTGTGGAAACCCTTGAAGGGAAAGAGCCATTTGGAGATTGAATCCTAAATGCTGTCTACCCATATTTTCTACTGGCCCCCGAAACATGCATGTGTAGCACAGAATCGAAGCAGATTAGCAAAAGCAAACAAACAAAAAGAGCAAGAACTGACATTATAGTTTCCATTAAAGAAACAGAGTGTACATGTCCATTTCAGCCAAGATAATAGCCTGATAAAG
>NW_023236045.1:0-1039 GCF_002007445.2 Ailuropoda melanoleuca | reverse complement strand
TACCAGCCCATGTAAAACCCCAGCTTTGCCCACTGACATTCCCCTCCCTTCTTAGGGAAGCTGGGAGGACCCATATGGATAGCACTGCCCTATGAGGTTTTTTCTAACATTTATTGATGTATAAAATACATTTATGATACATGTTGATGGACAAGATGTCCATTAACGGGAGAATGGAATAGGGTTGTCAGTAAAATGCAGGATTTTCTATTAAATTTGAACCCCTGCAAAACAGCAAGCTGTCTCTCTAAGCATGTCTCATGCTTATAAAAGGGCACCTATTTTAAGTGTACGGTTTGATGGATTTTCACACAGGAACTTGTCTGTGCAAACAGCACCCATATCAGGAAACAGAACATTCCAGGCTCCCAAAATGTCCCTGGTGTCCCCATCCAGGAACAACGCAACCCCCCTCAACTCTCCTGTATCCTGACCTCTATGTACAGCATAGATGAGTTAGGGTTGGTTTTGAGTGTCGTATAAATGGAACCACTCCGTATGTATTCTCCTGTGTCTGTCTTCTTTCATGCATCATCGTGTCTGAGAGATCCATCCATGTTATGTACGGCAGTATTTCATTTTGGATAATAATTACTGTATGAGACACGCTTGTCCTGAAAAATTGTCTGTTGTTTATCTGAAGTTCAAATCGAACTGGGTGTCCTGTATTTTATCTGGCAACCCTATTCCAGTCTTCTGGATTTTTTGTCTTCTTCTGTTTGGGGTTCTTGTGAACAAAGCTGCTGTGAATATTCTAATACGTGTCTTTTGGTGAACATATGGGCTCATTTCCTTTGGGTATTTACCTAGAAGTGGAATTTCTGGGTCAAAAGGTTCGGCTTAGTATATCCCACCAAAAGCTATTCCAAATGGTACCATTTTATGCTCCAACCAGCAGTGTGTGAAAGTTCCATTTGCTCTGTATCCTCACCAATACTTGGGATTTTCTGCTATTTCATTGGATCTCATGTCTGTGTCCCTTTTCCCTCCATGCTTTGTCTCCACCTTGATGGGACACCTTCTGATAAGCAGCTGCACT
>NW_023236044.1:0-1039 GCF_002007445.2 Ailuropoda melanoleuca | reverse complement strand
CATCAACACCATGGTCCTCCAGGGAGAGGATAGTTAGGTTAAAAGGACTAAAATTAGGCTGCCTGGCTTTAATTTAATCTTTTCCCACTTAGGAGACATGTGATCTTGTGCAAGTTACAAGGCCTTTTGGTGTTTCAAAATTCTTCAGCTGTCAGACAGGGGGTGGAGGAGGAACGATATAACCCTACCTCATTGACTTACCCCAGGCCTGCCCCATGCTAAATACTGGGTACTTGGTAGCCACTGTTATTGCTAATAGTTTGGGAGATAATTATTTTTGTCTGTTTTATTATTTGCTTCATTTCCCTGAAAGTCATTTTGGTTTCCATAATATCTGGTTCTATCCATGGGAATGTGTCGTGCGTGAGGACATCAGCTTCTATGAATGTCACTTCATGGGTGGAGAGCAGAGTGGTGATGGAGATGCCCTCCTCTAGAGGCCAGTGTTTCTGTTCTCCATCCATCCTCTGAAAGTCAAGGGCAGCGTGAGAATCAAAGGGTAGTGGGTCAGACAAATGGCAGACCCTTGGAGCCCTCACTGTTCATTCACTTCCAGTGAGTTTTTGTTTTCTGTCTAATCTCCTTCTCTTCCTTTTGCAGGCAGCTGAACTAGGGATGGTGTCGGCCTATTACACATACATCTTCACTAATCTGGTAAGACATTTTCACAGCTCACCTCCTTAGCATAGAGTATCAATAACTAGGGTCAGTGGGGTGTGATGGAATAAAGCCTGGGACATGGGGAGTCGGGGAAATCAAAGCAGAGGAGCAGAGGTCAACCAGAGACTCAGGGATATTCTAGAAACATGGAAGTCCAGGAGCGACTGGGATTCTCATCTCAACAATTCTTAGTCTTGGGAGGATGGGAATTTGGGGAATCTAATGCCTCCATCCAAATGCCACCGGCTACCTAGCACCGAATCCTCTGATGCATGTGTCTCCTCTGTAGGTCCAGTTACTGTCCTGCAGTCCAGTCGCCGCATTGCCAGACCTTTATGCTAACTCGGAAGTAGGACAGCTAGGGCGCAAAAGTACACGG
>NW_023236043.1:0-1039 GCF_002007445.2 Ailuropoda melanoleuca | reverse complement strand
CGTGCCAGACACTGTCCTAAGGGCTTTACATCCATTATCTCATTTAATCCTCCATGTTTCTCCAGTCCACATTTCTAAACGAAGAAACTGAGGCACAGACAGAAAACTTGCCCAAGATTCCCCAGCTGGAAAGTGGTGGAACCCAGGCAGTCTGCCTCTAGAGTCTGTGTGCTCAACCACACCCCCCTGCTATGTGATATTTAATCCTTTGCAGACGCACCATGCCACTTTGCTTTCAGGAGAAAATATTTTCCTGATCCTAGTGTTGGCATTAGTTGTGCTAGCCTTGAGCTGCAGGTTATTTTCAGTCTAATGAACCCTTTGATCTGTGATAATTGCTGGTCATGATTTTATATTGGCCATTGAATATTTAAAGGTCTGCTCATTTTTCTTGCTTCATGTTATATTTTGTCTATCATTATGTACTACCTTATATCCTTTCAGATACAGGGAATGGTGAATGAATAGAAATACACCTTTAAAGAAGGCTCAAGGTACTTTGCACTTTGGTACTGGGAAGCAAGCAGCCCTAGGTCTGGGAAAAGCCACCTTCCAGCTGGGCCTTGCACCACTGAGATTCCAATTTCCCCATTCTCCCAGCCATGGCCTTTCTCCCATTGCTCATACTCAGGGTTCCCTCTGGAGCTGATGGAAAAAGAAAGAAGCAGGCTTCTCTCTGAAACCGCAGGCCTGACTAATGCAGCCCATATGGCAGTTAGAAGCAGGGACCGAGGTCAAACAGTTCATACCTTGACCACAACCTATCTGGTGTCCAGGTCCTCGGCATCTTCATCTGTAAAACAAAGGTCAAAATTAGGGTGGTGAGGATGAGATAGGATAATGTTCACCCGTGAAGTGCATAGTACAGAGCTGATTCATATAAACACTAGGGAAATCTTAGCTGTTACTGCTATTAGTTACTCTTCCCTAAAAACAAAAGGCCAGGGGTGCCTGCGTGGCTCAGTCAGCTAAGCATCTGATTCTTGATTTCAGTTCAGGTCATGATCTTAGGTCAGGATCTCAGGGTCATGAGATGGAG
>NW_023236041.1:0-1039 GCF_002007445.2 Ailuropoda melanoleuca | reverse complement strand
TCTTCACCCAAAGTCACCAGCCACACAAAGCCTATACAGGAAATGGCCATAAGCAAGACCATTCCTTCAAGTTTCAGAGAAATAACTGTTCTGCCCAATTCATGAAAAGAAATGCAGAAAGTCAAGCAAAATGAAAAGATGGAGAAATATGCCCCAAACCAAAGAACAGACAATTTCAGAACACAATCACCTGAATGGGAGAAGATATTTCCAAAGATGTATCTGATAAAGAATTAGTATCCAAAATATATAAGGAACTTATACAACCCAACACTTAAAAAATTCAATTAATAATGGGCAGAAGACATCAATAGACATTTTTTCAAAGAAGAAATACAGATGGCCAACAGACATATGAAAAAACGTTAAACATCACTCATCATCAGGAAAATGCAAATCAAAAATACAATGAGTTATCACCTCACATCTGTCAGAATGGCTAAAATAAAACACACAAGAAGCAACATGTTGGTGAAGATGTGGAGAAAAGGGAACCCTCACACACTGTTGGTAGGAATGCAAACTGGAGCAGGCAATCTGGAAAACAGTATGGAGGTTCCTCAGAAAATTAAAAATAGAATTACTGAAGGATCTAGTAATTGTACTGCTGGGTATTTACACAAACAATAGGAAAACATTAATTTGAAAAGATATATGCACCCTTATGCTTATTGCATCACTGTTTACAATAGGCACATTATGGAAGCAGCCCAAGTATCCACTGATAGATCAATGGATAAAGAAGATGTGATATATATACATGATAGAATATTTTTCAGTCATAAAAAAGAATGAAATCTTGCCATTTGCAACAACATGGATAGATCTATAGAGTATAATGCTAAGAGAAATAAGCCAATTAGAGAAAGCAAATACCTTATGAATTCACTCGTAAGTGGAATTTAAGCAACAAAACAAATGAACTCGAAAAATAAAAACAAAAAAACAGACCCTTAACTATAGAGAACAAACAGGGTTACCAGAGAGGATGGGGGGATGACTGAAAAAGGTGAAGGGGATTAAGAGTACACTTAATCAC
>NW_023236040.1:0-1039 GCF_002007445.2 Ailuropoda melanoleuca | reverse complement strand
TTCTATTCAAAAGCATTTTCTCTTACCTACATACTATTTGTTTGACTCCTCTCTTAAATAGGAGCTATAAGATTATAAGCAGAGGCAAAGATTCTCTTTAAGAATAATTTTGCTCTTAGCCTTTGATATGCTAATTTGATCATTAACTTCCACAAACATATATAGTTTTCAAATTTCCCACATTTATTTGATCATGGATTACTTTGGGTTGGAGAGCATATCTAGGGAGTAATATTTTGAGTTATACATTTTGCAAAGCTCACCTAATTAAGAACTCTTGCCTCTTGTCTTCAGATTTTTTGGACAGAAAGTAACAGAAAAAAATGATTCAGAGTGGCTTAAACAATAAGAATTATTATTCATATTATAAGTTCTTCATTAGTGGTCTTCAGGGATAGTGAATTCAGCAGATCAGAGTTGTCATCAGGCACCATGAACTTTTGTCTCTCCCTTGTCCTTTCTCAGCATGTGTGTGGTTCCCCTCATGACTGCAGCAGCACCAGCCATCACACCATATGTGCCAACATCCTCTGGAAAAATCAAGTATTCTTTTCCCCCATGTGTCATGTTTAGTCAGAGAGGCAAATCTTTCCCAGAAGCCCCCCATCCAATTCCTCTTCCATCTCATTGGCCAAAATTGTGCCACACTTCCATGTTTACTCCAACCACTGGCAAGGGAATTGGGCCATCCTGATTGGCTTAAATCACTCATGATCATGATTCATTCTCTAGGACTGGGAAGGAAGCCCCCCAAAATGAACGAGTCACACTCCCGTGACAGTGTGGGTATCAAAACACTGTGGGTATGTAGGTAATCAAAACCACGGTTCTGTTAATGTGGCAGAACTGTTGTCTGGCCCCTCAACAGCCATCCACCCCTTCGTCCATACCAACAGAAACACCATTTTGTCCAGAACAATGATGTGTTCTGCCCTCATCATTTGAATCATGATTAGTTAAGCCATTGCTAGCAATCCCATTCATTTTTGCCCAATACTAGCTTTCTCAGACTTGTCCTGTGAGTGGTGCAGGACATGAT
>NW_023236039.1:0-1039 GCF_002007445.2 Ailuropoda melanoleuca | reverse complement strand
GGGATGCCCAGAGCCCAAATTATTGACCAGGACCCAGGCAGTGTGCACTTGTTTTATAGGGACCTTAGGGTGTGGGTTTCTTGATTTTTCAGCCTACCTTCTGAGGGAGGGGTCTGCCGCACTGATACTCAGGCAACCCTGTTTGGGTAGAGTTGCCCTGTCCCCTGCGAGGGGGGGTGGGGTTGGGCACAATGTGAGCTGGCATTTCTGGGCTTTTGTTCTCTGGTGGCTTTCCCTGGTGGTTTTTTGTGACTCTTCTGAGAGTCAGAGCAGCAGTGACCATATCCTAGCCTCTGTCTCAGAACAGAGAGAGATCACAGTCCGCTTTCCACTGAGCTCTCTTGGCCACTTTAACTGTTTCTGTTGGTGCTGCTTAAAAAACCCTGCAGCTTCCTGGGTTGTGCACCCCACAGCCACTCTCCCAGCCCTCACTTCTAGGGCTGGCACGTCTCTGTCCTTTATGCTTCTAACATCTCCAGCTGCCCCCGGTTCCCATGTGCACTCCCGAGCTCCCTGTTTCAGTGTGTTTCACGGGCGCTCCGGAGTGCTGGTTTTCAGTTTGGACGTGCGCAGGCTCCTGAGCTCCCCGTTTTAGTCCTGTTCCAGTGAGCACTCTGGAGCTTGGGTTTTCAGTCTGGTCGCGCGCATTTCCTGGCTCATGGTCTCAGTCTGCTTTCTCGTGGGTGCCGGTCCGCAAGTCCAGCCTGCTTCCCAGTGCAAGTGGCTACTGCTTCCTGGTGCCCAAACATGTTGGCTCCCTCCCCCTTCTGTTTATCTTCCAATATCTGTGCGCGGATTCACAGCTTCCCCCTTCGTACCTCAATATTCAGCACTGGAGATGTTCATTTGTAGAGATCCAGACGTATCTTTCTGCATCTCAGGCTGATTTCATGGGTTTTCAGGGTGGTCTGGTAGAAACCCAGCTCGACTCAGGGGACCAGCTGAAAAAAGGGTCCCCTAATCCTCCTCCATCTTTTCTCCTCCTTGCAGAAAGTGGTCACTTTTCTGTTCATAGAGTTTCTGCTACTCTTTTCTTCGT
>NW_023236038.1:0-1039 GCF_002007445.2 Ailuropoda melanoleuca | reverse complement strand
AGTCTAACAGCTCTTTGCTTCACTCAAGATCCGAAAGATTATTCTTAAGTTTTTACCTTAACAGTTTCATAATTTTATCTTTTGTATCTTAGTCCATGATGCAGTTAATTTTTGTGTAAGGTGTGAGACTCATGTCGAGGTGCATTCTTTTGTATGTAGATGTTCAATCGCTCCAGCACAGATTGTTGAAAAGTCCATCTTTACTACGCTTGCACTCAAGCAAGCACCTCAGATGGTTGTGATTCTTGACATGTGTGGGTGACCCAAACCTTCACTCCCAAAGGGTCTGAGTCATTAGCAGTGCTGTCTAAATTAGGCTGTGGCAGTTTTCCATTGACTTAATCACAGGGTCTGACACTACTAAGAGGTCTCCTACACTGCAGTCATGCTTGTCTTTGCCTCCATCCACTGTGGCACAGCCGTCTACTTATCCGTCGGTACTCAGCACCCACCCCTCAGGAGCACAATGACTCCCTTCTCCACCTATTGGTTCTGAGCTAGGAGACCAAAGTCACCCAGCAGCAGTCTTAACTCCCAGTGCAATACTTTTAAGGGTTATGGGGCCATCCAGATGATCCATTCCTATCAGGTAAATTCTGGTATTTGTTGCTTTTGGAGAAATTGGTACATTGCATGTAAGCTAAGTTAGGTCACAGAATTGTTGGTAGCATTCCCTTACCCTTTGGATACCTGCAGAGTCTGATCTGGTATTCCTGACTTGTGTCCCTTTCTTTGTCAGCCTGCTGAGAGGCTTGCCAATTTTATGGATTGTTTAAAATAAAACACTTCACTTCATTGATTTTCCTATGGCTTATGGATTCCCTTTTGTTTTCAGTTTCATTGACTTCTGATCCTATCTTTATCATCTCCTCCCTTCTCCTTGCTCTGGATTTATTTTGCTTTTCATTTTCTACATTCTTGAGGAGGGCGCTTGCATGATTGATTTGGGTTTTCCTCTTTTCTCATGCATGTGTTTAATGTACGTGCAAGAAACTGTCCACTGCTTTATTCGGGTGCTACTAATGCTGACATGTTTGGG
>NW_023236037.1:0-1039 GCF_002007445.2 Ailuropoda melanoleuca | reverse complement strand
GCGGGGAGGGGAGGGTCGCGGCCCTCCGGTTGGGGACGGAAGTCGCCACCTTCGGGTTGCCCGACCTCTGCCGGGTCAAGTTCGGTTTTCCCGAGCTTTGCCTGTGGGTTGGATGTCAGTAATGCCCAGGCTTCTCAGGCCAGCGGGATTTATTTAGCGTGTGTCACTCATCCCTTTACTCCACCCATTTGTCAAAAGCCCCTTGTGCGCCTGAGCGACTTTGCCCGAGGTCTTAAGTCCTTTACATTTTCGTTTCCCCCAAATTTGCCTCCCCCCCCCCTTTCTAATACCAGTGAACCTTAAGGCAGGTAGTATGGGCAGCTCCAGGCAGGAATGAACCGGAGGACAAAGGGCCCGGCTTCTGTAGCCCGCATGCAGTTATGACAGTTCCTGTGGGTTCGTCAGAGCAGCAGCAGCGGGAAGGTTCGAAGGCCGCCTTAAGCAAGACCACTCCCGGGAGCTTTGCCTGTTGGTACCCTTACCAGCTCACGTCCGCAGCAGGAGACTGTTTCAGGAGAACAAGCCCAGATGCTGGAGACAAAGCTTTATACAGGTAGTGGAAGAGTTATTTATCCAGCGCGGGGCGCTCGTAGTTCAAGCTCTTGGGCGGCAGGACCCAATGGAAGGCTCAACATGCCCAGCTCCTCCCCTCCCTTGGTTACGTTTGTCTGCCGCCGAATGAGGGCAGAGACTTGCGTTTATCTCAGAGGGGCGATTCGTAAACCAGATGAAAGTGGAAGTCTTAGGGCCTCTTGGTGACTTAGAAATGAGTCGGTTTAACTAGAAGAGTGGGGCAGGACCTTGGAAAACGGGCACTGCACAAGACTCACCAGCAAGTGTGTGGGTGACACATCTTAGCTTTGAACACCATTTATTTGTGCCTGGAAGAGGGCAGAGTTTGTCTTTTTGTTCACAGATAAAACCATTACAGAGATAGATGAAAATTCACTGAGGGGAAGAGGAACTGAGGCAGAAATACTTTCGAAAACTTTTTGCCCTTTGCAAGGAGTTGTGGGGGGGGGAGGGGAGAGAGCAGTGT
>NW_023236036.1:0-1125 GCF_002007445.2 Ailuropoda melanoleuca | reverse complement strand
TGTTCACCAGCACAGTTGGACTTCAGAGGAAACACAGTACCTTGAGTGGAGGCTGGAGTCACTTGCACCAAATCCCACCTTTCAGCACCCAGCATGGGCATCTTTATAAGGGCAGGACTTACTGTGAGCCAGTATGGCGGGCCTCTCCCTCAGGAGACCAACACAAGGCCCCAGCATATATCAAGTCTACTGATTATAGACTGCTTCAAATTGTCAGCTTCAGTTCTAGTGGAAATAGGACCAGGCTTACTTTTCTTTTTTCTTTTTTTGCTTTATTCATCTTTATTTTCTTTTTTCTTTGATATCAGGCTTATAGTTTTTTGTTCATTTGTTAGTTTGTTTCCCTGTCTCATTTTTTGGATTAGGCTTTTTTTTTTTTCTTTTTTCCCTCTTTTGTATTCTTGGGAAGCAGACTTACAGTTTTTTGTCTGTTTCCTTTTTTTTCCCTTGTCCTTTTTTCTTAGATCTGGACTTTTTCTTTCTTTTTTTTTCTTTCTTTTTTTCTTTCTTTCTTTTCTTAACAAAAAAAATCAGAGCACACCTAGTTAAAGTTCCAAAAACTCCCTACTGCAAGCAAGGAGGAACTCTGTAGAGGATGGAAAGGGCAGCCAGAACACAATAGCAGAGTGCATATAACATACACCAGAAACATTTTCTGAAGTGCCAGGCCATGGACAGTGTAGGACTGCTTCTTAATATAGTATTACTCTCAGGAGCAGGAAACATAACAAGCTTTCATAACAGGCAAGAAGACAGAAACCTAGACATAATGGTAAGACAGAGGAATTCTCTCCAAAAGAAATATCAAGAAGAAATCACAGCTAGGGAGTTGCTCAAAACAGATATAAGCAATATATCTGAACAAGAATTTAGACCAACAGTCATAAGTATACTAGCTAGGCTGGAAAGAAGCATAAAAGACACCAGAGAAACCCTGGCTACAGAGATAAAAGATCTAAAAACTAGTCAGGTTGGGGAGAAAAGGAAAAGAAAAAAACAAAAAGCTATAACTGAGATGCATACCCAACTGGCTGTAATCATGACAAGAATGGAAGAAGCAGAGGATTGACTAGGTGACGTAGAAGATAAAATTATAGGGGCGCCTGGGTGGCACAGCGGTTAAGC
>NW_023236035.1:0-1039 GCF_002007445.2 Ailuropoda melanoleuca | reverse complement strand
TTCCCCGCCACACATGTGACCCGCCTAGACATACACAGATGGTCCCCATTGGGCTCATTAAACCCCGAGCCTTGATGGCTCTAGCCGGGATCCAAATGGCGCCCGACAGGCCACTTCTGGTGCGGCAGGGGTCATGTAATCCTCCCCCTGCTCACCTGACTCGCCGGGAGTTCACCAGGTGATCCCAAATAGGCTCATTAAACCCCGAGCCAAAATGTCACCACCCCCTAGCCAAGAAGGCACCCACCGGGATCCAAGATGGTGCTGGAGGGCCCACTTACTGTTTGGCGGGGGTCACGTGACCCGCACGCACTTCCGAATTGGCCGCAGTCACATGACCCATCCCCCAATTCTGGTTCAGCAGTTGTCATGTGACAGCCCCAAGGGGGCAAATGAACATTCGGCGCCAGACAAGTGACCTGCCTAGACCTACATAGGCGCTCCCAACTAGGCTCATAAAGCACCGAGCCAAATGGCGCCACCTGGAGCCAAGATGGTGCTCACCGGGATCCAAGATGGTGCCAGAGGTACCACATCTGGTTGGGCGGGGATCACGTGATCCACTCCCACTTCCGGTCCGGCGGGAGTCACGTGAACCGTTCCCACTTCTGGTTCGGCGACACTCCTGTGACCTGTCCCTTACATCCAGTTCGTAGGGAGTCATGTGACTCACCACCACTTCCGGTTCTGTGGGCCTCATGTGACCCGCCCCCACTTCCAGTTAGGTGAGAGACTAGTGTCCTGGCTCCACTTCCGTTTCAGCGGGTGTCATGTGAACCGCCCCAGTGGGACAAGTGACCCTTCCCCGCCATGCAGGTGACCCGGCTAGACCTATGCATGTGGTCCCCATTAGGCTCATAAATCCCGAGTCAAGATGGCGCCCGCTGGGATCCAAGATGGCGCTGGAAGGGCCACTTCTGGTATGGCAGCATTTTATGGACACGTCCCCCACTTCCAGTTTGGCAGGGGTCACATGGACTGCCACAGGGTGGCAAGTGACTCCTTCCCGCCACACACGTGAAATGCCTAGAGCTATGCA
>NW_023236034.1:1093-2302 GCF_002007445.2 Ailuropoda melanoleuca | reverse complement strand
TGACCACTCTCTCACACCATACACAAAGATAAACTCCAAATGGATGAAAGGCCTCAATGTGAGACAGGAATTCATCAAAATTCTAGAGGAGAACATAGGCAGCAATCTCTATGACTCGGCCAAATCAACCTTTTTCATGACACATCTTCAAAGGCAAGAGAAACAAAAGATAAAATGAACTTCTGGANGATAAAATGAACTTATGGGACTTTATCAGGATAAAGAGCTTCTGCACAGCCAAGGAAACAGTCAAAAAAACTAAGAGACAGCCCACGGAATGGGAGAATATATTTGCAAAGGACACCACAGATAAAGGACTGGTATCCAAGATCTACAAAGAACTTCTCAAACTCAATACACGAGAAACAAATAAACAAATCATAAAATGGGCAGAAGATATGAACAGACACTTTTCCAATGAAGACATACAAATGGCTAACAGACACATGAAAAAATGTTCAAAATCATTAGCCATCAGGGAAATTCAAATCAAAACCACACTGAGATACCACCTTACGCCAGTTAGAATGGCAAAAATAGACAAGGCAAGAAACAACAATTGTTGGAGAGGATGTGGAGAAAGGGGATCCCTCCTACGTGGTTGGTGTGAATGCAAGTTCGTACAGCCACTCTGGAAAACAGTGTGGAGGTCCCTTAAAAAGTAAAAATTGAGCTATCCTATGACCCACCCATTGCACTACTGAGTATTTATCCCAAAGATACAGACATAGTGAAGAGAAGGGCCATATGCACCCCAATGTTCATAGCAGCATTGTCCACAATAGCTAAATCATGGAAGGAGCCAAGATGCCCTTCAACAGCTGACTGGATTAAGAAGCTGTGGTCCATATATACAATGGAATATTACTCAGCTATCAGAAAGAACGAATTCTCAACATTTGCTGCCACATAGACGGGACTGGAGGAGATAATGCTAAGTGAAATAAGTCAAGCAGAGAAAGACAATTATCATATGGTTTCTCTCATCTATGGAACAAAAGAACTAGGATGATCGGTAGGGAAGAAAGGGATAAAGAAAGGGGGGGTAATCAGAAGGGAGAATGAAACATGAGAGACTATGGACCATGAGAAACAAACTGAAGACTTCAGATGGGAGGGGGTGGGGGATTGGGATAGGCTGATGATGGGTAGTAACGAGGGCACGTATTGCATGGTGCACTGGGTGTTATACGCAACTAATGAAGCATC
>NW_023236034.1:0-990 GCF_002007445.2 Ailuropoda melanoleuca | reverse complement strand
AAAAAAAAAAAAAAAAAAAAAGAACGCCAACTCCTAAATGTAGAAGCAATAATGGAAGTGTAAAATTAGCATTTCCTAACCATCATAAGGAATTAGATGCAAGAATGGGTTAAATGTAAATATATGGGTGAATCAAAATAAACATTGGCTATGTAAAATAATGTGACATAAATAAAATAAAATTAAAAAATTATGTAATTAATGAAACATATAAAACACCATATTGAAATATACAATATATAAAACATCTATAAAACAAATTATAATACAAGACTGTATATATATATAACAGAGGAGCCAAGAGAGAAGAATAACCTACAGGACCATGTCCCTGGAGAAATATATACATAAAGAGCCCCTTCCAACCCAACCCATCTCCCCACCACCCAAGCAACAGCCCTTGCTGCTGTGGCTACCGCTGAACATAACGCCCACACCCTCTTCCATCTCTGCCTAGGACCAGACTGCTGCTGCCCTCGCCACCCGGTAACAACTCACAATCCTTGCCCTCACCGCCACCTGGGACTCAGAGCCCTATCGACCCATGCCATCCTCTTCCCCGCCAGGGAACCCACGACGCCACGGCCCTTGATGTCACTGAGCAGCTACAATGCACGTGCCACTGCCACCAGGGCCCCTGACCTCACTGACACGCCACCACCGTCAACGCCACGGAACTCAACACCCGCGCCACAGCACGACCACGGAACTCCCCGACCACGGAACTCCCCGCCGCTGCCGTCACTACCCTCACCGCCCCTTGCGTCGCAGCCCAAGCCACTTGGGAACTCACCGTCGCCCTCGTTGCCGCTGCCTCCACAGGCGCCGCAGCCGCCTCCAGCGCCGAGGCCGAATCCATTGATGCCGCCTTCAACGCCGGAGTCGGCGCACCACTGACCTCAGAGGGAGGCACCGCCTCCAGCGCCTCCGGAGCTGGGGCTCCCTCCGACACCGAGTCCTCTTCTGTCGACGCCCCTACAGTAAGGCCGC
>NW_023236033.1:0-1039 GCF_002007445.2 Ailuropoda melanoleuca | reverse complement strand
GAAGATTTTTTTTTCTCTGTCATTAATTATTTTGGGGATGGCTGAAGGCCATTAAAATAGTCACATTTTAAATCCCTGGTAAGCTTCCTAATTACCTCTGCTCTTTCAATTGCACTTTTAAAGCATATTGTAGTCCCTTTACTTTTACAGCGCTGTCATAAAACAATGTGTCCATGTCTAAAATTCAGTAATGAGGGGGTAGATTCATTATGTTTCATTTAAGCTAGGAATTTTATTTTAAAGTTACTTGAACTTACCACATAATTTCTAAGTTGGCTTTATACATAATTCCAGCAAATGTCATGTCATGGGACCATCTTGTATATTTAAGTTAAAATAATGCAAATGGCCCGTTGAATGTTAAATGAGAGAAGCTTCCAGTGTCCATAAACAGTTTGTACTTCCACTGTAATTTGTAGTCATACAATTGAGCCATTTGAACTGAGCCTTTGAACCAATGCTAAAGCTATTTTATTATATGGTTCCAAATAATGTGACAGGCTATCATTTGTCTCAATAAATTGTTGCCAACTATGACTGACAAGCAGTTAAAATAAAGCCAGAAACAGAAATATCTAATAAACAAGGACTACTGCTAATGAATATAATTGTATAGTTTTCAGTTTTTAGTAACCCAAGGACTAGAAGAACAGATACAGGAGCTTGGCGAATAAGAAATTCGTCATAAAACCTGTCATTTTGTTATTGCATCTGCAGGCACAAGCCATTTTTTTCAATGACAATATCTGTATGTGATATGAGCTGTTGTATAATAAAAATAATAAATTGCCCTGTTGTCTTTGTATCACCAGGTCACTTAGCAAGAAATAAAACCAAGGAAGCTTAAGTAAAGAACAGAAACCATATTGTTCCAAAGGTCAGTATAATCTCCTTCATTCTCTTTCTAAATTGCTCATATAGAAATAAAGCTGATTTGTATTACAGTCATAAACTTCCTTTAGAGAAAAGGCTAAAGCTATGCTAAGGATGCTTGTTTGAGCAAATAGAATGCCTTGCTTAAATATAGATTTTTTTTCTT
>NW_023236032.1:0-1039 GCF_002007445.2 Ailuropoda melanoleuca | reverse complement strand
CTCCCCCTGCTTGTGTTCCCTCTTTCACTGGCTGTCTCTCTCTCTGTGTCAAATAAATAAATAAAATCTTTAAAAAAAAAAAAAAGAAAGAAAAGAAAACCATCCACAGAGATTATACTGCCATATTTCTACCTTAACTTCCTTAAATCAAAAGGATTCACATAATGGTTGAATTCACTTGGATACTTTATTTGGCTTAGAGGACACTTTCGCATAGATGACCTTATTTGATTTTCGCAACAGCTCTTTTAATTAGGATGGGTAGGTGATAATATCTTCATTACATGTATGAAAAGAGCTAATCGTATTGCACTGGAATTCTCTTCTTCTGATTTCTAATTAATAATTTTTCTGCTGCACTATTCTATTTCTCCTAAATCAGACTTTCTTAGCCACAGCGCTATTGACATTTTGGGTCAGATAATGCTCTGTGGGAGGCTGTCCTGTGCCTTATAGGGTGGTTAGCAGTGTCCATGGTCTCTCTCCACTAGGTGCCAGTAATACTCCTGTCCCAGTTGTAACAACAAAATATTGTCATTGTCACAGGCCGTGGGCTGAGAGGTTAACAACCAGATCATATCTGGAGAATAACAATATTCAATTCCTATTAGGTATCCTGAAATTTCCTAATGTAAGATGTGTATTTTCCTATTAATATACATGGCATTGCTGAGTTGTCACATTTTGATCACAAGGGTGTCTATGCACTCACAGAGGATAGAATCTCCTACCTTGCCTTCATCCTTCTAAGGCCTTTAGTTTCCCATCATAAGGTGATTTTTCCCATATTTCCAAAATGTTTTTTTCTTTTTTCTTTTCTCTTAAAAGTTTAAATTGCAAAAGAAAAAATGTACCTTAGATAAGCTTGGAAATCTCTTAGCCACCTAAACCCTGGTCTATAGTTAAGATCTGAGCCCTGAAGTTTTCTTTATTTTTTATTTATTTTGTTTTGTTTTCTTTTTGAAGTCTTATTTTTTTTTAAAGATTTTTTATTTATTTGACAGAGATAGAGACAGCCAGCGAGAGAGGGAACACAAGC
>NW_023236031.1:0-1039 GCF_002007445.2 Ailuropoda melanoleuca | reverse complement strand
CACCCCCGCCTCCACGGCTGGCACGGCTGTCCCACATGGACGCACACAGATGTTTATAGTGTGTCGGCTAGAGTATTTGTGTGGCTGTTTTCCCTGAGGGTTCAAGCAGGGGTATTTTGGCCCAAAGGAACTCGCAGAGAAGTGGCTCTGAGGCCCTGCAACGAGGAGGGAGAGGGAGAGCCAGGGAGGCCAGTCAGGGAGTGGTCCCCGTGCCTGGGCCTCATGCCCGCTGTGTCCCCTGTGTGATCGGTCCTAGGGGAACCTGGTGGCCGTGGGCACGCACAAGGGCTTCGTGCAGATCTGGGATGCGGCCGCGGGGAAGAAGCTGTCCATGCTGGAAGGCCACACGGCACGTGTCGGTGAGGAGCCACCCAGTCCACTGGGGGGCAGGTGTGATCTCTGGGGGGGCCAGGCCTCAGCCTCCCTTGCCCTCTGCCCGGCCTCCAGGGGCGCTGGCCTGGAACGCTGACCAGCTCTCGTCTGGGAGCCGGGACCGCATGATCCTGCAGAGGGACATCCGGACCCCACCCCTGCAGTCGGAGCGGCGGCTGCAGGGCCACCGGCAGGAGGTGTGTGGGCTCAAGTGGTCCACAGACCACCAGCTCCTCGCCTCGGGGGGCAACGACAACAAGGTAGGCGCCCCGGGGCCCCCGCCGTCCCAGCCTCCGGCCATCCCTTCCATCACAGGGAAGGGCGATGCGGGTGCTGCCCGGGGAGGTGGGGGGACTGCGAGGAGTTTGGGGGGGCTCACGGCCACTGCCCCCACAGCTGCTGGTCTGGAACCACTCAAGCCTGAGCCCCGTGCAGCAGTACACAGAGCATCTGGCGGCCGTGAAGGCCATCGCCTGGTCCCCGCACCAGCACGGGCTGCTGGCCTCTGGCGGCGGCACAGCTGACCGCTGCATCCGCTTCTGGAACACGCTCACGGGGCAGCCGCTGCAGTGCATTGACACGGGCTCCCAGGTGTGCAACCTTGCCTGGTCTAAGCACGCCAACGAGCTGGTGAGTGTGGGGCTGGGTAGGGCCCGTGGGGCCGGTG
>NW_023236030.1:0-1039 GCF_002007445.2 Ailuropoda melanoleuca | reverse complement strand
ATTCATCAGTCTTACATAATACCCAGTGCTCATTACATCACATGCCCTCCTTAATATCCATCACCCTCTTACTGGTTTTTAATATGCTGATTATAAAATAAGAAAACTAATGACAGTGTCTCCTATACGAATACATACATATATTCATCAGCAATGTATAGCTTATTGTAGATAGTAGCATACATGTTTCTAAATACATAATGAATGAACCTTTTTTGTATCATAGTTTTGTTGTTCACGTCTGAAATCACATTTAAATTAAAATATTACTAAAAATATTGGTATCTTTCATTCTTTGTACCCAAGATTTAAAATCCTTTTTGTTGACATCATATATGCACCAATTACAAAACTTGATATTGTTAAAATGGTAATATTCTCCATATTGACATTTACAAACTGGGATATAGTCATCTTAATATAATTCATGAGAAACTAGAATTTCACTTATGGTATTAATCATTTTCATTCATGAAGGAATGCTCTCTATTTTAGAGGACTCTTTAATTTCATATCTTAAAACCAATGTTATTTTACAATAAACCCTTACCGCTAAGTTGTTCATAACCACCAATGTTTAAAGTGTAAGATCAACACAGATGTTTATACTTTCATAGTAACACATCTTTTTCACTTATTTTTCTGGCATTAGTTTAAATATGTAACTGAAAACAAACTAGGTCATATATTCCCTGACCATCTCTAAACACACTTGGAAGCAATAAAATTAAATAGAACAGCCTTTTCTGTTTTCTTTTGTCCTGAAGAGATTCTTTTTATTATCTATAAAATATTATAAATGTGGATAAGAGGTCTAACGTTTATTAGACTTATTTTAAGGAATTTAGGTCTTTTGGAGCTTAGCTAGCTGTGATTTTTAGTTTTAAATTACAGGTTGTTACAGCTGAGGAAATCGTTGGAAGTCCAGCTTTTTTTTTTTTTTTCTTTATTTCATAGATTGGGTTCACATTGGTGTCTAAGAGGGGTATATGGAAAGATGAATGTGGGACTTCATCCTGTTCTTCTTCCTCTTTTTTTT
>NW_023236029.1:0-1038 GCF_002007445.2 Ailuropoda melanoleuca | reverse complement strand
GATCCCATAACGCTGGGATCACGCCCTGAGCGGAAGGCAGACGCTTAACCGCTGTGCCACCCAGGCACCCCAAGAGTTTTATATATTGAATGAGACTGGACAAAGTGATATTTGGGTTCCTTCAAACAGTGTTTTTATTTCTCTGTGATTTTTTAAAAATTTTTAAAACATTTTTTATTAAGTTCAGTTAGCCACTGTATAGTACATCATTAGTTTTTGATGTAGTGTTCAATGATTCATTATTTACATATAATACCCAATGCTCATCACAACACATGCCCTCCCTAGTACCCATCACCCTGTTAGCCCCTACCCCCACCCCTCCCCTCTGAAACCCTGAGTTTGTTTCCGAGTCCATAGTCTCTCATGGTTCATCTCCCCCTCTGATTTCTCCCCCTTCGATTTTCCCTTCCTTCTCCTAATATCCTCCATGCTATTACTTATGTTCTGCATATAAGTGAAACCACATAATTGTCTTTCTCTGCTTGACTTATTTCACTTAGTATAATCCCCTCCAGTTCCATCCATGTCTACCCAAATGGTGGGTATTCATTCTTTCTGATGGCTGAGTAATATTTCATTGTATGTATGAACCCCATCTTTATCCATTTGTCTGTTGAATGGCATCTCAGCTCCTTACACAGTTTAGCTATTGTGGACATTGCTGCTATGAACACTGCAGCCTTCTAAAACCCTACTTTTCACTACCTCTATATCTTTGGGGTAAATACCCAGTAGTGCAATTGCTGGGTCATAGGGTACCTCTATTTTTAATATCTTGAGGAAACTCCATACTATGTTTTCGAGTGGCTGTACCACCTTGCATTCCCACCAACAGTGTAAGAGCGTTCCCCTTCTCCACATCCTCTCCAACATTTGTTTTTTCCTGCCTTGTTAATTTTGCCATTCTAACTGGTGTAAGTCGGTATCTCAATGTAGTTTTGATTTGAATTTCTCTGATGGCTAATGATGTTGAACATTTTTTCATGTGTCTGTTAGCCATCTGTATGTCTTCTTTGGAGAAGTGTCTGTTCATGT
>NW_023236028.1:0-1038 GCF_002007445.2 Ailuropoda melanoleuca | reverse complement strand
GTTAGTACAGACTTCAGTAACAGCACTTTTCTAGGCTTTTAACCAGTTTATTTAATCTAAAGCATAATAAAGCATAACATTCAAATCCAAAGTTTTCATGAACCAGCTGGTTAGCAAAGACCAACATAAAAAACTAGATTTTTCTTTTTTACCTCAGTATCGTAGGTTGGATTGTAGTCATTATAACCAGAATAAAGATCATCTTCATCTGTTTCTGGGGCCAGGTGTACATTTTGCATCATTTGTACCTATGAAAAATTGGCAGTATAAGTATGTTCTCGGTATATGAAAGAATTCTTAATTGAAATAAAACATAACTACTTAACAACCTTTCTGGTCCAATTTACTGCTATATATTTTTATGACTTAAAATTTTTTTCACATCAGATTCTCAAAACTAGGTGTCAAAACACTGATTTATTGCTCTCATCTCAAATTTATTCCACACCTATTACATTAAAAGGACAGTGACAGGCGCTCGGGAGTACAGTTGGTTGCCCTTAACTTTTCAAAGAGCTCAGTATCAAGTGCAGAAGGAGGCATGTCGAGTACAATGTGATGCAGAAACCACCACAGTGGTTAAATTAAAAAACCAACAACACAAAAGGTCAGCAAGAATATGGAGTAATCCAGTCATGCACCGTTTTGGGGGGTGTAATCTGGTACAATTTTGGAAACAAAGTCTGGCAGTTTTATAAAATGAATATTTATTTCTTATGACCCAGCAATTCCACTCCAACTTTTACCTGAGAGTAATAAAAACATTGATCCACAGAAGTATATAAGAATGTTCACAGGAGCTTTATTCTTTATAGTCAAAAACTAGAAACAGACCAGGTGCCTATCAACAGAATGGACAAGCAAATATGGCATATTTATGCCATCAAGTATTATTCGGCAATAAAAAATAATGCACTGATGACACATATTATATGGAAACCTTCCATATAATATGGAAGAATTATGGTGAGTGAAATAAGCCTCACAAAACTGTACCTTATGTGTTGTTTCATTGATTTAAAATTCTAGGACAGGCAA
>NW_023236027.1:0-1038 GCF_002007445.2 Ailuropoda melanoleuca | reverse complement strand
TTTCAAGAACAAAAGTAGAGGATATTCTATACTATATATCAAGACTTACCTTAAAGCCATAGTAATTGAAACGGGGAGAAATTAGTACAAGGATAAACAAATATTCCATTGTACAGAAATTTAGTAAAGAAACCAATCTACATATAAATGAAATCTTTTCTATGTGGCAGAAACCGCATTATAAATTATCCAATAAACGTCAGAGGCAATCGACTGTTCATACAGAAAAGGACAAAATTTGATTTCTACCTCACACCATACACTGAGATTTATTTCAGGAAGATTAAGATCTAATAATGCACTGTGTGTTTAATAAGTACATACTTTAATAATAAATATTTCTAATAGGAAGTAAAACTATCAGGGCGTCTGGATGGTTCAGTCAGTTAAGCGTCTGCCCTTGGCTCAGGTCATGATCTTGGGGTCCTGGGATGGAGCCCCACGTCAGGCTCCCTGCTCAGTGGGGAGTCTGCTTCTTCCTCTCCTTCTGCCCCTCCATCCCACTCATGCTCTCTCTATCTCTCTCTCTGTCTCTTAAATAAATAAATAAATAAATCTTTTTTTTAAAAGGAAGTAAAACTATCAAATATTTACCATAACTTGAAGACATTACAGTACGAAATGATTTCTTAAACAAGACATGAAATATATATATCGAATGAAGACCTATGTGTGTAAATAGGACTTCAGTGAAATTAAAATCTTGAATTTGTAAATGATAACCAATGAAAAGGAAAGTCATTTATGAAAAAAGGTATTTATAATTAGTATAACTAGTGAACCATTTGAATATAGAAGGTAAAAGAATACCTACTAATCATTAAGAAAAGTGCTGAGACCTGTAGGAAAATTAACAAAGGAATTAATAAGCAACCTACAGAACAAGAAATCTGGGTGGAAATTGAAAATGTTAGCAAAATTTGGGGCACCTGGCTGGCTCAGTTGGTAGAGCATGTGACTCTTGATCTCAGGGTTTTAAGTTTGAGCCCCACATTGGGTGCAGAGATTACTTAAAAATGAAATCTTTAAAAAAAAAAA
>NW_023236026.1:0-1038 GCF_002007445.2 Ailuropoda melanoleuca | reverse complement strand
AAAAAAAAAAAAAGTGATCGAACTCTGAAAGAAATGTAGGATCTAGAAAACAGAATTGAACTTTTATAATATAAAACATTTTGGGGCAAGGAGCTAAGATGGTGGCATAGTAGGAGGACCCTAGGCTTGTCTCGTCCCTCAAATACAACCAGATAATTATCAAACCATTCTAAATACTCAAGAAATGGATCTGAGGACTGATAAAACATACTGCACAACTATAGGGAGAGAAGAGGCCACTTCTAGCAAGACAGGAAGTGCAGAGACATTGTTTGGGGGAGAAATGAATCAGGTGCTGCAGAGGGGAGGGAGCCCTTGTTGCAGAGAAAGGTGAGAGAGAGTGGAGCACACAGGAATAAGCACAAGGAGAACACTTCCCCAAAGACGTTGGCTGGGAAAACAAGAGGGGTTGAATTTCATGAGTTTTTGTAACCAGCGGTGCCCAAAGATTGGAGGTTCAGAGGTCCCCAGGATTGGCTGAGTTAGACTGAAGGACATTGCCTCACTCCACCAGGGGAGGCAGTCCAACATTCCCAGGGCAGACTGCATGAACTACGGATTGCCTTAGTGGCACAGGGAGAGACTGTTCATGCTTTTTGGAGCACATCTGGGGGAGGTGACATTGCCTCTCCATGGACAAGGAGTTGGCAGGCATCATTTCCCTCCCCTGCCAGTTAGCACAGTGCAGAGACACCTGCTGAGGGCAGCTAACCAGGACACTGATTGCTTAGCCAGCTTGCTCCAAATCTCACACCCCTGCACACTGGCATGACTTCCCTTCTAGGTCAAACCTGTATCAGTCCCAGAGTGGAGAAACCCTTTCCCAGAAGACCAGTGCAGGTCTTCCCCACCACATCAGGTCCATGAAGTCTGGAGTTTCCAAAATCAGCAGGCCTAGTTGGAATGGAGCCCAAAGTGTACTATGCTGTACCAGGCAGGCAAGTGACCCAGAGACAGTGGGAAATCAGCAATCTGAAAAACACCTGTGACATACAAAAGGAAATTATTCACTCTTCAGGAAGTGCTTCCTGAGAGTAG
>NW_023236025.1:7505-13959 GCF_002007445.2 Ailuropoda melanoleuca | reverse complement strand
AGCGTATGGCACTTCTCTTACAGTTCAACACAGATATTTGAAGAAGCTTCTCTCTTCAAGCATTGGGTTGTTTGAAGTTTCATTCTCTATTTGGAGCCTTGGTGCTCAGAGTTGAGGAAATGGCATTTCTTTACATGTTCCCTCACCCTTTAGCCAATGCTTCCAGCCTCATGAGAAAACATGTGAGTTTCTGAGGGTTTTTTATGGAGTTCTCTCATAAAGTTAAGCATACGATAATTCCTTTATGCTGAGAAACACATTTCTGAGTATGTTTCCAACTTCAAGAAAGAAGACGTGCCTTGAAGGATGGATTCAGTATGGTCCTTTCTTGAAGCTTAGTCTCTGCCACTTTCCTTATGCTTTCAGCAAAACTTTGCGAATGTTTCCATCTTCATGACAGGAGTTGTGAGTTGTAAGATGCAATCTCCCCAGTGCTCTCAACTACTATTAAGTTTATGGCACTTTCCTTGAAGGTTCAACACACAGGGAAGAATACCCTGGTTGATCCATTTGTCAGGAGATGGGTTTGATATAGTATTCTATCTACACAGATTTGGTTCTCAGAATTAGGTAGACGGCACTTTCTTTACGTGCCTGCACACAAACTTGCCAAGGCTTCCATTTTCAGTATAGAAGCTGTGAGTTGAGACATGGTGTCTATACAGCACTATTCTATAGAGTGAAGCAACGCGCTTTATTCATCTGTTTTCGTACATGCTTTTGCACATGCTTCCGTTTTTATGACAGAGGGCTCTGAGATGCAAGATGCTTTCTCTACGGTGTTCTTTCTTAGAACTCTGTATATGGCACTTTCCTTATGTTTTCTTAGACATCTGTGCAAACGTCTTCATCTTCACGACCGAGGATGTGAGTTGAAAGATGGCTTCGATACAATGTTCTTTCTTAAGGATTGGTAGTGACCCTTTTCTTAGGCTTTCATTCCCACTCTGAAACATGCTTCCATCATCATGGCTGATGACGGCAGTAGGAAAACCCTTTCCATACCCTCCTATGACTGAGAGTTACGTCTGTGGCAGTTTCCTTAAGGTTCAACACACTAAAGGGGAAACCCTAGTGTCTTTGCTGATGAACATTTCTCTCTATATATACAACCTTGGTTTGCTGAATTGACTGATGGCACTTTCATTTCGTTTTTACACAACTTTTTCGAACGGCTTTCCTCTTCATGACAGATGTGAGTGAAGAGATGTTTCTGTGTAGTTTTTCTTAAGTAGTGAAAGGAAGAGCATTATCTTGATGTTTGTAGATGCCATTTTTCAAAATGCTCCCACTTCATGGCACCAGATGTGAGGTGCAAAATGGTTTTATATAGAGTGTTCTCTCCTTGAGTAAAGTAGGTGACCCTTTCCCTATGCGTTCATAGCCACTTTTGAAAGTCTTGCCATCTTCCTAACAGAAGATGTAACATGGAAGATGGTGTCCATTTGGTGTTCTGACTGAGATTTGTGTATATTGCCCTTTCCTTAAGGTTCAATGCACGTATTGGACAACACGTGTATATTCATGGGTCACCATGTTAGTTTGATCTTGCCTTCTATCAACAGAGACTTGGTTCTCACTACTACTTAGATAGGACCTCTCCTTATGCTTTCACTCACACTTCTGCAAGTACTTTCATCTTCAGTACAGAAGATGTGTGTTAGAAGATCTTTTCCGAAGGATGTTCTTACCTGAGCATACAGCACGTTCCTTAGGTTTTCATACACACTTTTGGAACATACATCCATCTTCATGAAGGTAGATGTGATTTGGAAGGTTGTCTCTAGATGGTGCTCTTTCTTAGTTTTAAGCATATGGCATTTCTCTTAGGGTTCAACACAGATATTTGAAAAAGCTTCTCCCTTCATGCATCAGGATGTTTGAAGTTTCATTCTCTATATGGAGCCTTGGTGCTCAGAGTTGAGTAAACAGCATTTATTTACACATTCCCTTGCCATTAGCCAATACTTCCAGCATCATGACAGAAGATGTGAGTTCAGACGGTTTTCTATGGAGATCTTTCTTAAAATTAATCATGTGAGAATTTCCGTATGCTGAGCAACACACTTCTGGGAATGCTTCCAACTTCATAAAAGAAGGCGTGCCTTGAAGGATGGATTTGGTACGGACCTTCCTTTAAGGCAATTCTCTGCCACACTCCTTATGCTTCCAGCACAACGTTGCAAAGGTTTCCGTCTTCATGACAGAGGTTGTGAGTTGTAAGATGCTATCTATCCAGTATTCTCACCTGCTATTAAGTTTATGGCACTTTCCTTGAGGTTCAACTCACACGGAAGAAAACCCTGGTTGATTCATTTCTTAGGACGTGGCTTATTGTATTCTATCTATACAGTTTTGGTTCTCAGAATTAAGTAGACGGTCCTTTGTTTATGCACTCGCACACACTCTTGCCAAGGCTTCCATCTTCACTACGGAAGTTGTGAGTTGAGACATAGTGTCTAGACAGTTTTCTTCTACGGAGTGAAGCAACACTCTTTATGCTTCTGTTTTCATACACAATTTTGCACATACTTCCGTTTTCATAACAAAAGACTGTGAGATGCAAGATGCTTTCTCTACCGTGTTCTTTCTTTGACTTCAGTATATGGCACTTTCCTTATGTTATCTTAGACACCTGTGAAAACAGTATCATTTCCATGACCAAAGACGTGAGTTGAAAGATGGCTTCAATTCAATGTTTTTTCTTAAAGATTGGTTACTGGCCCTTTACTTATGCTTTCATTCCTACTCTGAAACATGCTTCCATCATCATGACAGACGATAGGAGTTAGAAGACTCTTTCCATACCCTCTTCTTCCTGAGACATACGTCTATGACAGTTTCCTTAAGGTTCAACACAAGTATTGGTAAACTCTGGTGTCTTCACTGATCAATGTTGCCATCTCTATACACAAACTCGATTCGCTGAATTGACTGATGGCACTTTCTTTTCATTCTCACACATCTTTTTTGATTGGCTTTCCTCCATTTTTAATAGAAATTTTGTTGGGAAATTTTTCTATGACTTTATCAATATCTGATAGAAAAAGCAGACAAAACATTGGTAACAAATGTGACCTAATTGACCTCTATGGAACATTCCATAGTAAGTGCAGAATACATTATTTTCCAGTGGTCATAGATTGTTTACCCAAACTGATGATATGTTGAGCCATGAATCATGCCTACATTTTAAAATCCTGAAATTAACTAGATTCTATTCTTAGGCCACCAAGGAATAAAGCCCCTCTCCTCATGAAAAGAAGAACAAGAAGTCCCTCCATGTTTAAAAATTCAGTGTAACATTGCTGCATATCCTAAGGGTCAGATAGAGAATCACAATGGATATTTGCCACCTTTTCTACATCAGGGCTCACATGCAATGGCCCCTTGTCCCTAAAGAGCACTGACTATCCTAACATAGACATGAGTTAAGACTCCTATCAGAGTTCTGCATGTCACAGCCGCACCTGGCAGCCTTGGCCTGTGCCCCCCACCTCCCTCCAGCTTTCTTTTCTGATGGCATTGAGTTAAGGGGGTCAACATAAAGATATGGAGGTGGGAAGCTCCACAATCCTAGTGATGATGGTGCTATTGCCCCACCAGTCAAACAACATGATTTCTGAGAGAATTCTGACACAATAGCAGCTTCTTGACCTTCCTTAAGGTTTGAAAATCATCTTGTGAGTCATCTTTTTGAAAAACATTTTCAACATGTGTTCTTTTCTCTGGAAAAGAAATAGACTCCATGGTAATTATAGCTTCCTGAGCACCTGCTCTTGGGAGACTCCACACTGGCTCTCTGTAGCATTCTCCCTCTTAAACTTCTAAACTAGGGTGCAGATAGAATGAGTCCCATTTTCTAGTTGGTTAGACAAGGGTTCAGAGATGATATGAATTACAGAGGATTTTAGTGTCAGAAACCTAGCTGAGATCTGCAAACTGACTCCAGATCCCTTGTTCTTCCATGCAGGGTACCATTTCTCTCTTACCTCTGATCTTCTCTATCTTGAAACCTAGGAAGTATTAGGATTTTCTTGTTGTGTGGCCAACTGGAACGAATTTGGCTGTCCTTTTTACCTCCGCCCATTATGATCATGAAGATAATTATCTCAGTGGAGGACCTTTGAGTAAGAGACTTAAAGATCCANTATCTCAGTGGAGGACCTTTGAGTAGGAGACTTAAAGATCCCTAGAATAGAGACACTATACCATTTTTCTGATATTAAAGACTGAAAGAACTCTCCTTTTTTAATTGATGTAGGCTCTGGTCTGTTCAGAGTGTGCCATAAGGCCAGAAATAGTATTTAAAAACACTCAGCCTCTTCTACAGAGTGAGACAATGCTTCTACAGATTGCAAAAATATTCCCTTATCTCTGATTATTTACTTCCCAACCATCATAGTGTTTCTATGTTAGGATTATAATTTCCATGAGGCAAAAGTTGCAGAGAAAGAACATAATGTATCCGGGGCACTGTCATGTTGTGACAGTGAGCTATTCTTTTGTATTCTGTAGTCCAAGGGAATGGTGCCAGACATCTCTATGACGTCTAAAATTCTGACTGTAAACGATCCCTATGCTTCAGAGATTTGGGCAGATCAAGAGGAGGAGTCCAGAGACTGTAAACCCCTCTGTTACCTGTGTTGGCCATGGAGCAGGTAACCTTCTGTAGGGGTCATTTTGATGTCTCTGTACTATGGGAAAGGTGCTTTCATCACAAGTTCCTCCATTTGCTAGTGATGAAAAGGATAAGTGTAATTTTTATCTCAAGAGGAGGTTAAGATGGCGGAGGAGTAGAGGACCCCTTTTTCAGCCAGCCCCCTGAGTTGAGCTGGATAGGTACCAGACCAGCAGGAACATCCACGGAATCAGCCTGAGATGCAGGAAGATACATCTGGATCTCTACAAATGAACATCTCCAGTGCTGAGTATCGAGGTACGAAGCGGGGAGCCGTGAAACCGCGCACAGATATCGGAAGCTAAACAGAAGGGGGAGGGAGCCTCTGTGTCAGGGCGCCGGGAAGCGGTAGCCACCTACACGGGGGAGCAGACCGCGGACCCGCACACTTGAGACAGCAGACTGAGAAGGGAGATCCGGGAGCGCACGCGGGACAGCTGGCGGTTGGCGGGCCACCTGCACGGGGGAGCAGGCGGACTCGCGGATGGCACCCGCGAGACAGCAGACTTAGAACGCGAGCTCCAGGAGCGCGCGCGCAGGGCAGCTGGCGGGCCACCGGCACCGGGGAGCGGGCGGACCGCGGACCCGCACTCTGGAAACAGCAGACTGAGTCTGTGAGCCAGGAGCGTGCGCCACTAAGCATCTCACGGAACACCGGAGCTCCGGTGTGCTCACTGGATCGAGGCTGAGACCGGGAGCTCTGGGAGTGTGCTCGGGACGGCTAGCGGCTGGCAGCTGGAGGGCCACCTGGCGGGGGAGCAGGCAGACTCGCGGTCAGCACCCACGAGACACCAGACTGAGACGGGGAGCTCTGGGAGCCCGCGCGGGGCGGCTGGCAACTGGCGGCCTGCGGGGTTGGAAACACAAAGGACAGAGACGTGCAGGCCCTGGAAGTGAGGGCTGGGATGCCGGGTGTGGGTCGCACAGCCCGGGATGCTGCAGGGTTGAGCAGCACCAATGAAACAGAGTTAAAGTGGCCAGAACATCAGTGGAGAACGATCTGCGATCCCTCTGTTCTGAGACAGAGGCTGAATTTCAGGCGCTGCTGTTCTGACTCTAAGAAGAGGCATAGCAAGCCACAAGGGAAAGCCACCAGAGAACAAAAGCCCAGAAATACCGGCTCAGAGGGTGCCCATCCCCATCCCCCCTTACAGGGGACACGGAGACTCTACCCAAACAGGTTATTCTGAGTACCGGCAGGCAGGCCCCTCCCCCAGAAGGCAGGCTGAAAAATCAAGAAACCCACAACCCGGAGCGCCTGAGTGGCACAGTCACCAAGCACCTGTCTTTGGATTAGGGTGTGATCACAACGTTCCGGAATGGAGTCCCTCATCGGGCTTCTCCACTGGGAGCCTGCTTCTTCCTCTCCCACTCTTCTGCTTGGGTTCCCTTTCTTACTGACTGTCTGTCTCTCTCTCTCTCAAATAAATAAATAAAATCTTTAAGGAAGAAGCCCACATCCCTAAGATCTCTATAAAACAAGGGCACACGACCTGGGTCCCAGTCAACACTTGGGCTCTGGACAACCCTGCAATCTCTCTTCATCAGAATGATGAGAAGGAGAAGTCCCACCCAGCAAAGAAAAGATAATGAGACTGTGGCCTCTGCCACAGAATTGGCTTCTGCCACAGAATTAATACATATGGATGTATCCCAATTATCAGAAATGGAATTCAGAGCAACAATGGTCAAGATGATGAGTAAACTTGAAAAAAGCATCAGAGAAAGCGTTGCTGAGAATATAGAATCCCTAAGGGCAGAAATGAGAGCGAA
>NW_023236025.1:0-4379 GCF_002007445.2 Ailuropoda melanoleuca | reverse complement strand
AAGAGCATTCTAAACAGAAGGGAAAGCATATTCAAAGGTCCCAGGGCAGGAGCATACCAGGTGCATCCATGAGCTGCAAGATATGGCCCTGTGGCCACAGGCGACAGCTTAGAACCTGACATCAGTGAGGTGACAGAGTGTGACAGAAGGCCATTGCAGGGCTGTGACCCCATGGGACCCTGTTTCACTGGGCCATCCTGGGTGCAGGGTTGAGAACAGATGACAGAGGGTTGAGGATGGGCAAGGGAGGTCAATAATGACTCTTGTCCAGGATCTCAGGCAAGAGATGGCTCCAGTGTGGACCGGACAGGTGGCCATGGAAGGAGTGGTGAATCCTATTGTGGGTACGTCTTGAAGATGGAGCTCACAAGATTTGCCAATGGCTTAGATATTCGGGATGGGAGAAAGGAGGAACTGGAGTACTCCCAGCTGTTGTGGGTTGTCCTGAGCGAGGGGAAGGAGAAGGTTTCTGGGGATAGGAGCTAGTCTGTGTTTGGCATGCTGAGGAACGTGCCTTTCCTGGTGGATCTGCTGAGGTTTGTGTCCAAGAGAACCTTTCACATCTCCTCCCTCAGCAAGGTTCAAGTACAAGTATTCCCCACTTTTTAAAAGTTCATGGAAAGAAACTTGGCTTTTTGGAAAGATCTCCGTTATTTCCTGGTTTCACTAATGGGAAGAAACCCAAAGAGGATTTTCCTCATGAAAAAAAGTTGATCGGTGAGCTTTGCATTCAGCATCTGTTTGGCGAGAAGCACGACAGAGGCGGCGTGCAGCCTAACCAGCTCCTACCTGGGAACCACTCTCCACGTCCAGCCACCAGAGATTTGAATTGTTTCTGTGAGCGTCTGCTGTGCTTTATCTCCATTTATTTTCAGCATCCATTAGGAGTTGTGTCCTTGGGCCTAAGAAATGCCAACGATAAGTAAATTTAGGAGTCTGAGCAAGGTCACTAATTTTTCCACATTAATTAATGGTCATTCCTTAATTACACCCTTTCTGCTGTGAAAGGTTTCCTAGGATGACTGTATTTTCAAAGAGCTGGGAAACTGTACCCCGTCCTGTGGGGTCCGCTTTAANCCTGTACCCCATCCTGCGGGGTTCGCTTTAGTCTCCATGCTGCACAGAACACTCCATGGCTGTCATATTATAACACACAAACACTGTATCTTTGTCCATCTTCAACCTTCGCCCTTCCCCCGAATCAGGCCCCCCCAATCTGTTCTCAGTATCTATGCATTCAGTGTTTGTTTTTCCCATGTGATATGTACATGAGAGCATCCTTAATTTCCTTTCTGTGTGAGTTCCTCACTAGGGAGCCCCATCAGTCGCCTGATAGAACACTTCCATGGATCCCCTGTGAGGCAAGGATGAAGCCTGCACTGTTGGGGGGGCACAGGTCTGCCATCAGGAGTCATGTCTCCCATTCCAGCCTTCTCAGAATGGACCCCTCACAACGAAAACTAGGGTTAGGGATGAGGTGTAGGAGAATGGGAGTTCTGATAGGGTGGGTGTGTCCAGAATTTCCATGCTCAGGGCGANCTCGGGGCGTTGATGGGATGGGTTGTGGTGAGTGTCCAGCAGTGGGTTTGTGGACAGGGGAGAGTGAATGTGGGGTATTGAGGGTATCAAGTACAGAAGACATTAGGATTTCTCCACCTCAACGTCCTTTCTGGAGTTCCTAATGAAACGGTTTCACTTTGGATGGCATGCTGAGGCCTTAGGTATGACTCAGGCTTCTCCACCCCCATAACTTTGGAGCCAGACCTCTGGGAATGGACCACTCAGAATCCAACCTACGATTAGTGACATGGAGGGGAGGATGGAAAGCCTGATCGACTGGCTCTACCACCAAACTGGGGCCTGAACGGCGGGTGTGGGTTGAGGAGAGTGCCGGTGTCACGGATGAGGGCCTGGATATCTGCTGAAAGTGGGGGTTCACTGGGCTTCGGTCAGGTGTTCACTTAGGTTTCTTCTCACAAAACTTTCTGGAGTCCCAAATGGCACAGTTTAGTTCTGTGTGGCACGCTACTGTCTTGACATTGCTCAGCGGTACCCGATCCCTGTGGTTTGGAGAACCCCATATGGGAATAAAGCTAATAAACCACAAACAAGTTTTAAGGCACGGGTCTAGGAGCATGGCTTTTCAGATCAGCCAGCAGCTGCAACCTTCCAGAGGCCTAAGAGGAGGGCGTGATTTGGGTTGAATCTGATACACAGCAGTTGCAGGCAGGAGTGCTTTGAACGTGTGGTATCGTTGGGATTGGAACAGCTGGGAATTCATATTTCTTCTGCTCTGTATTCCTTCTGCAGTTCAAAATGGTACAGTATCCATCTGTGTTGCATGCTGATTCACAGGTATGGCTAAGGTTTCCCCAGTCACATGTGTTTGCCTTTTGGAATGACCTCTGGGAAACCAATGGAGCATTTGGCTTAGGGCTCAGCAACATGGGAGGGAACATCTCCTGATTTTAAGCTCACCATTCCCATGTCCTTATTTGAGTAGGTGGGTTGTGGAGAAGGGAGGCTCAGGGTTTTGGTCAAGGGGACCCTGAATGCAGGAGCTGGCTGGAACTGACTGAGTGGGTATGCAGATTTTTCATCCCCCGAATACCCTCGGATCCCAGATGGAACGTTTTCTTTCTCTGTGGCGTCTGAGGCCTCAGTTAAGGCTCAGGCTTCTCCAATCCCTATACTTTTTGCCATGCCTCTAGGAGTGGACCCCTGAGTACCCAAGTTATGGTGAGTGTCACGCCCTAGGAAGTTGCAAAGCCCAATTATCTGGCTCTGCCACACTCTCGGGGCTGAGTAGAGTGGGCTGAGGAGACTGTCAGCACACTGCTTAGGGGTCAGGGATCCACTGGAAGTGGTTTTCTCTGGGCTTTGGTCAGGTGTTCTGTGAGGTTTCTCCTTCTCAGAGTGTTTTCTGGAGTCCAAAATGGCACCCTTTTCTCTGTGTGGCAGGCTTTGTGTCCTGACATTGCTCAGCGGCCCCCATTCCCTGGTGCTTGGAGCCAGATGTTTGGTAATGGACCTCATACTACTCATCATGGACTTAGTGCTCGGGTCTAGGGGCTGGATGTTCTGATGAGCCAGCCGATGCGACATTCCATGGCCTAAGAGGAGGGCGTGCTTTGGGTTGAATGTCAGACACAGGAATTACACACAGGGGACTGTGGAAGTGGGGGCTCACTGGGATTGGATCAGCTGGCCATTCCTATTTCTCTTGTTCTACATTCCTCTGCAGTTCGAAATGGAACAGTTACCCTCTGTGTGGCATGCTGATTCGCAACTGTGGCTCAGTTTTCCCCAGTCCCTTTGTGTTTGGTGCTTTGCTACTGGAATGATCTCTGGGAAACCAACCGAGCATTGGAGTTAGGGCTTAGGAGCCTGGGAGGGACCATCTCCTGGTTTTGAGCTCACCTTTCCCATGTCCTGATTTGAGTGGGTGGGTTGTGGAGAATGGAAGGCTCAGGGTTTTCATCCAAGGGTCTCCTGAATACGAGAGTGGGATGGGACTGACTCTGTGGGATATGCAGATTTCTCCTGCTCCTAATAGCCTCTAGAGTCACAGATGGCAAGCTTTCTTTCTGTGTGGCATGCTGAGGCCCCAATCCAGCTCAGGCTTCCCCAATCCCTATATCTTTGTGCCATGTCTCTAGGAGTGTAAACCGGAGAACCCAACCTAACGTTAGTGTCAGGCCCTAGGAGGAAGGAAAGCCCAATCCAATGGCTCTGCGATCCTCTCGGTGCTGAGGAGAGTCAGCTGGGGACTGTCGGCACAGTGTTTAGGGGCCGGGTATCTGCTGGAATTGGTTTTCTCTGGACTTTGGTAAGGTGTTCCATGAGGTTTCTCCTTCTCAGAGTGCTTTCTGGGGTCCCAAATGGCAGCCTTGTAGAGTGTTGTGTCTTTCCTTGTATAGTGTTATGTCTCAGGGATACGTGTTTGTCATTTTTGTCAGCCTTCCACGACCAATTAGGTGAATGCTTCCATATTCATGAATGATGATATTAGGGCTAAGTGGGTTCCTGTACACTGTTCTTTGTTACCAATTAGTTTATGGCACTCTGTTTACATTGCCACAGTCACTTACAATAGGGATTCCACATTAACCAAATATATTGTATGTTGTAAGATGGTTATTGTACACTGTTGCTTCTCAGTTATATTTTCACAGGCCTTACCCAATGGAACCATAACCACCTTGATTCATGCTTCCATCTTCAGGAAGGCTGATGTGATTTGAAGGGCATTGTCCTGACACAGCTGTTTCTTAGCTGTAAGTATGTGGACTTTTCCCTAGTCCTACCCAACCAATGTTTAATCAGGATCAGTATTGAGGAGGCAGATGTTAGTTGAAAGTTTTTTCCTGTACACGGTG
>NW_023236024.1:0-1038 GCF_002007445.2 Ailuropoda melanoleuca | reverse complement strand
AAAAAAAAGTTGTGTTTTAATTATATGTAAGTCATATTTATTTGACATACTGGTACATGTGGTTAAATAAGTTCCCCAGGGAGTGTGAATGATGGAGTCCACATTTTGGAAAATAGACCTTGAATAGCAAACTTTCACAAATTTGGAGGAGAAGGAAAAAATGAGAGAGCATAATGATAAGACTGAATTGGAGGAGGGCAGTGGGAAAATGGAAATGGGAGAAATTTGACTTGCTGAGCTTCATTTTTTCTGGGAAGTGATAAGCTTCCCTGCTGAGAATTTAGAGTAGTGGTGAGCTAGTGGGCAGAGAGAAGGCTTGAAGAGACTAAGGGCTTGGAACATGGTAGAGCAGTGATTCTCCAAGTGTGATCTGTGGACCAAGAGCATCAGCACCTCTTGGGAACTTGACAGAAATGGAGATTCTCAGGCCCCAGCCAGACCTCCCAAATCAGAAACTCTGAGGACAGATATGTGTGTTGACAATATAATAATGTGTTTGAACAACCCCAGCTGGTGATTCTCATGCTCACTGTGGAGTTGGAGAGCCACTGGAGAAGAGTGGTTTAAAAGTACAAGCTCCATGTTGACATCACAGAACTGTCACTTATTAATTGAATGTCTCTTGCAAATTATTCAACCTCTCAGTGGCTCAGTTTCTTCAGCTATAAAATGCGGATATCTAATAACAACCTCCTCATAGATTTCTTGTAAAGTCTTACAGTCTAAAGTCTTTAGAACAGTCTCTGGTATATTGGCAATGCTCAACAAATGTCAATAGTTGTTATTATTATAGGAAAATGGAATAAAATGCTAAGTAGCTCAGTGAGAATTGGTAGCTCTGATTAGTCTGGTGTACAGTGCTTTGTGACATTTGCCCCCTTAGTGGCACAGGCTCATTGTTTTGGTCTCTCTGAGCCCAAGAGCTGTGTTGTCTCTTTCTTTCTGTGCAGTGTCTGTAGCAGCATGACGCATGTGCTCAGGGACTGCTTGATGAAAGAAAGAGAGGAAGGAATGGAGGAAGGAGTGAAATAATGCATG
>NW_023236023.1:0-1038 GCF_002007445.2 Ailuropoda melanoleuca | reverse complement strand
GGGGGGTCAAGAGAGACCTCTAAGAAAACATCTGAACTGAGACTTCAGTGACAACCAGGTGTTTTAATCACCTCTTTTTGCACCATTGGTGGGTCTTACCCTAGAGTTACCAGGAGAGCTAGACACACGACACTAAACACCAGACAGATGAGAGAGAAGGTTATTAGTCACATGTACTCACGGCCTGGGAGGGGAGGACACGACATGCCACGCAGGCCTCACAGGGCTGTGGCAGGCAGGCTTTGTAGTACCAAGAGGGTGTGGTTCCCCCTAGTTCCTGTAGGGGGATGTGATTGGAATAGTTAGGATAATTCTGTGGAACGGAGGGGACCAATACCTGCTACGCTGGGATAAGCAGGAACTGCTTGGTCCCCTCAATAAGAGAGCGTTGTTTGGGTAGATCTTATCCACAGGAGCAGAGCTGGGAGGGGAACTTGTGGCTATGCCATTTGAGGCCCTTCAGGTTTCATCAAATGTCAAGGCAGCCCATAATATTGGGCCTTACATTTAGGCTTCAAGAAAACCAAGCCAGGAAAGAATGATATTGACCTGAACATGAGGGTTAGTTCTGGCTATGGGGAGAGGCAGGGATTTGTTTGACATTTTAGAGGTGGAGCTAAAAGAATTTGCTGGTGAACTCATGATTGAGGGTGAAGAAAAGAGAGAAATTATGGATGTCATCCAGATATTTCACTTGAGCAATTTGTGAATTGTGGTGTCATTTACCCACCGGCCAAGACATGGGGTCATGAATAGATAGACTGGGAGTAATCAAGGGTTCATTTTGTATTACATTTGAAATGCCTGTTACACATTCAAGTGGAGCTATTCAGTATCCTTCCAGAGCTCAGGGGAGAGGAAGGCGCGGCAAATAACTGTAGGAGTCATCAGTATAAAGATAGTACTTAAAACCAGTGGACTTGGAGCACAGAACGACTTAGAGTGAAGAACAGAGCTTTGAGTCCTTCAGCTCTAGACACTGAGAAGAAGAGCCAGAGAAGGAGACATAGGGGACTCAGTGAAGTGGCAGGGTGGGGG
>NW_023236022.1:0-1781 GCF_002007445.2 Ailuropoda melanoleuca | reverse complement strand
TCAGCAGAAGAAACCATGTTTTTTCCCCAATAACGTACGTTTTCAAACATTTAAACAAAATATAATATTTTGGGTAGATCTCGACAGCTTTTCTCCCAGCCCATCTTACTCCCAATCATGTCCTTGTCACGTGTGGAAGTATGCCTAGAACCCCCAAGTGTGGAGCAGTGCCTGTGAATTCCATAACCGGGAGTCACCTTTCGTGAAATGCAAGCATTCCTTGATTGCTNTGAAATGCAAGCATTCCTTGATTGCCGTTGTCACGTCATCGTTGTCTGCTGTCCTATTTGCCTAGTGTTTTCCAGGGAGGAGGGGCTGAGGGAGGAGTCCTGAGGTTACCGACTGCGGGTCTTGGCAAGTGGAAGGTTGGAAGGGCAGTCAGGCAACCCACAGAAGAAGGGAGCCTCAGAGCACTATCTGAGCTAAGGGGGACCTGGGGATTAAGGGCGTCTCACAACAAAGAAACAGGGACCCCGTAAGAGATGGGAGGTGCTAAGAGCAAACTTGATCTCTGTGTCTGTTCCCTGTCTGATCAATGATTACCAGTGTGATCCTGTTGGTGGTTTCCAATGCCAAAGACAAAGAGAAAGGGCTTGGAGCTGGAATCACGTATGTTGTTTGTTTAGATACAAGACATTAGTTCTCTGGACCACTGACCTTGCAAAGAACAGGAGGCACTTGCCCTGCCTGCTCTGTATCTTCCAACAGGCTGCAGGCATCCAAGAATTAGCCTCTTGTAATAAAATCAGCCTCTTGAACCACTCAGAAGACTGACAATAGGGATCACTACCCAGATTAATTTGCTACCAAATAAAAAATCAGATGCCAAGATAAACAAGAGAGAACAGCCAGCTGTTAGGGTTTGGGAAAAAAAATGCAAGCTTTTCATTTTCTTTTGTTCTGGTATTTTCAATTGAATTAGGATGCTTCATCTTTTTGAAGCTGGTATCTGCTAAATTTTTAATGATTTTATATTTGCTCATTATATTTCTACCAGAAGGTGGTTCTCTGAATAGCCAGCCTCCTGTCAGGGTGCCCCGATGGCCCTCCACAGTTCCCAAGGCAGCCTCCCGGGGGGATTCACCACCTGGGTTGTACCCTTTATCCCTTGGGCAGTAAATGGGGGTCAACAGGTTTGGTTACATAGTTTGAGGGGTCCAATGCAAAATGAAAATGCAGGCACATTGTTCAAAAAGCGTAAGACTTGCAAGACAGAAGAGAATTAAATCAAGTGTGCAGGCCTTTGAGCACAGGCCCTGGGTGAGAGCACAGGTCGTGCCCAGGACGCTGAGACTGCAGGTGTCAGTGGGGGAGGGGCAAATCCTTTCTCACTATTGATTTAGTCACTTGTCATGCCCAAGATTTGAGGTTTATAATATGGAGCCTGGATAAATTCTTTAGTCCAGAAAACTGATTTAATAAAAGTTGTGCATCCAGAAGAAAATGGTCTAATGTAGAGACTTNTTTTTAAATCTACAAGATGGTCCGAATTACTTTAAAACTACTTTATAAGTATCCCTGGGGATCTCTCTTTGAGAAGGTTTTTTTCCTGCGGTCTCCTTTAGATTCCATCTGCCTCTATGTATTTATGTTCATAATATGCATTATTTGGGTAATGGCCTTATACGTTTCTGTGATATTTCAGGGCCGCCATTTGTATTGGCTTTGATTTGTTGGCTTCATGATTCTGTCAGCATGAAGTAATCACCTCTATGAACAGTGTTTAATTTTTAATGCTGTGCTTCTCCAGCTGGGGTCTGTCCGCAGAGGTGTTCTTGGAT
>NW_023236021.1:0-1038 GCF_002007445.2 Ailuropoda melanoleuca | reverse complement strand
TTGCCGTATCCTCAACTCCTAGAACACCACAGACAATAAATATTTATCAAGGAAATCAGTATTATTACCATCTCTTTCTTTTTGGATAGTACTGGATCAAGACCCCTCAAAACAACAGAAACAAAACCAAAACTACCTCTTCAGTGACCGGTAGGTCCTCAGCCACCTCACAAGGGGTTCAATGACTTCTCTGTGAGTAGAATTTCTGCAATTTCATTCTTTCCCCTTCTTCTCTCTGATGTATTTCAGTGGTGTGTGTTGGGTCAGTTGTTTTGAGTCTTAGAACTGTTTTGAAGCAGAATGGAAATTTGGAGCACAGACTGCGGATGGAAAGACAAATCACAGGGCACTGCAGGATTGCCTGGCTGGGCCACCTCAGTCTTGGTGCTGCACGTGTCTGCATGTTGTCTCTGGTTTCACTCCTTCCATGGGCCCATTCTCTATATCCAGCCAAGTCCCTGATTGCGGAGCTCAGCTGCCCACGAGAAAGCTTAAATCTACCTGGTTTCTCCAGATCCTGGTCCTCAGTTTGGACCAGAATGTTCACAGGGCAGCTTTGGGCCCCTGAGAGAGAGCATTCTCCTCAGTTAACAATATCCTCCAATGAATGCCTTTCCAAGATTCTCATATTCTTTTTATGGTAACCTTTGATTTCAAGCATGTCTAACTGACTGTTCTAAATATTTCTAATCACTGATGTGGCTTTCCTACTGCCAGTCAGATCATTTTCATTTGTGAGCTTTGCTCTGGTGAATCAGCTTTCTTTCTTTCTTTCTTTTTTTTTTTTTTTAAAGATTTTATTTTTAAGTCTTCTCTACACCCAGTGTGGGTCTCCAGCTTACAACCCCAAGATCAAGAGTCGCAGGCTCTGCTGACGGAGCCCGCCAGGCGCCCCATGGTGAATCAGCTTTCTTGTTTCTTTTTATCCATGTCCCCTCTGAAATGTGTGTGTGTGTGTAGCATTTGGCATACAATTCCCTTAGAAAACACACGTCCTTCTTCACTTTTGTTGGGAGGAGATATCTGCCCTTCCACCAC
>NW_023236020.1:0-1038 GCF_002007445.2 Ailuropoda melanoleuca | reverse complement strand
CACAAGTTCTTCCATTTCAGAATAGTCAATATATACCTTCTAAAACTTATGTTCCTTCATTTCCTTTGTTCTATGTACGAGATACTACTGTGCTTGAATCCTACTTCATTATTATGTGCTGTCATGCAGAATTGATTCCAGGTGGAAAATTTCTTAACTTCAAGGATGCATGTTCTCTGTTAAAGAGTGCCCCCCTTTCAACATTCTTCAGGAGGCTTTCTAAAATGATTTTATTCAATTAAATGATGCCTATGTATATCTAGAGAATATGTAATGGATTTAATTATGTGTACCTCAGGATAAATTTAGATAAAGACTCTGGTAATTATTGTGAGAATCTACTTAAACATTTTCTTAAAAACTTTGTTCAAACAAATCCAACTTTTGACTTTTAGGCTGAATGGCTACTTTTATTTTCCATTTTCAGTTTCCTGGCTTGACAATGTATACTAATGATGTTTCTCTGTCTCACCAGGCCTCAGAGGAAATTTTGATAATGGTTCACAGCCTTTAATGTTGATTCTTGATAGGTGCATATATTGAGTAAGATCTTTTCCCCTAGCTCATCTTTGCTCTAAAGTTTAATATTGTAATTTAATAAAAATGGCTTTGCAGCTGTGAAAGCTATCCTGGTAAAAAGATATATGTATTTCAAAGCTGGTTCAGGTTCAAAGTTAAAACAAGAATTTTTTTTCCTATTGCCATGTCCGTCTTTCCCTACCAAGGGAAATAACCTCTTCAAAGGAAAAGACAGTAAATCTCTAAATCTCCATATTTACTCAAGTCCGGAGACTCTGCAGGGCAAAAGCTGCCAAGTCTATAGATTTACAATGTTTTATGATAATGATTTCCTCCAAGGGCTCACCCGAGATGAAAAGATAAATTAATTTATCCACTTCCAACCACTAGTGAAAGTTTAGTCTCCATTCCAAAAGCTGCCTTCAGAGCAGCTTCTGCACTATATAATTCATCAGCAGTGATTAAAATTTAAGAGTCTCTGGATATGACCATCCTGCACTGGGCCTATCAAGTGGAAAG
>NW_023236019.1:0-1038 GCF_002007445.2 Ailuropoda melanoleuca | reverse complement strand
TGTGTTTGGAAAATCTGGGTATTCACCACGATGAGAATTGTTCATGATCTCTCAGCGCCCAAGAGAATCAGGCTAAAAAGCCTCTAATTTCATGTGATTTGTTTATACCCACACGAGGCAGTCTGAGAGTTGACTTTTTTAAATCCCTGTGCTGGTAAGTAGCTGTTGGATATTTTGCTTAATTTTTTCCTTCCCTTTGTTTTCTTATCTGTACATTTCAGAAACTACATCGGGTCATTTTATGTTCGTTTTTAGCTGTGGACTTTGTTCTACCGCCAGTGTTTTTACTCAGGGAAAAAGTCACGGCGCCTTGTGATGCTCAATGAACAATCTGTGTTTTTTTAATGAAACGGAGCTGGTTCAATGCGTGTGGTTTATTTAGAGAATTCGCTATAATAGTGAAAATTATTAATGGCCTGATGTTCGTGTCCTCATGTACGACTTTTGTCACGGAAGTAGGCGCTTTGAAGAGCAGCTATTAAAATGCAGTGACCCAGGCTGACTTTCATCTTTGCGGTCTTGGTTTGCCACAGTTACTTTCCAGCAAAGACAGATCAGCAGCACTTTGAGTCATTAAATCCCTTAGACAACGCACAGCCCGTACCCCCTTAAGCAAAGGGGGAACAGGAGCCAACTTGAGCCTGGACTGGCCTCAAACCAAGCAGCTGTCATTCCTGGAAGGTACTAGAAATGTTTTGATGCTGACTCCTACTATAGTGAGGTTTCCACCCTTGCTTTCAAAGGCAACATTGTGACCGGGACATCTGACAGTGTAACCCACAGTTCCAACATCCACCTTGTTCTCCACAAAGCCACGTAGTAGGGAAACGCTGTGTGGGGTCTGTAACTTTGCTGCTCACTGGCATCCCCAGGAAACATGTACAACGACAGAGGCCTGCGTGCTGCCCTCGAGGCTTTTCTTCAATTGCTTTGAAATGCAGTAATGCACGTGTGATATTTTAAAGGTTCCGGGGGATTCTAGTATATAGGGATGTCCAAGAGCCAGGGTTGTAGGCATTCCTAGCCAGGAAGGTGGGA
>NW_023236018.1:0-1038 GCF_002007445.2 Ailuropoda melanoleuca | reverse complement strand
TGCTCGTCTCTGAATTGTGTGGCTTCCAGACGTCCTGCACCTATCGAAACAAGATGGAAGACAGCATGGACATGGAGAACATGGCACCTCTGCGGCCACAAAACTTCCTTTTTGGTTGTGAACTCAAAGCAGACAAGAGAGAATTTCGGTTCAGAGGCGATGATGACGACAATGAACACCAATTGTCTCTAAGAACAGTCAGTTTAGGTAGTGGGGCCAAAGACGAACTGAACATAGTTGAAGCTGAGGGTATGAGCTACGATGGAAAACCAATCAAGATCATATTGGCATCTTTGAAGCCGTCTGTACAGCCAACGGTATCATTGGGTGGTTTTGAGATTACCCCACCAGTAACTTTGAGATTAAAATCTGGTTCTGGACCTATATACATCAGTGGACAACATCTAGTAGCTTTGGATGAAGATCTTGAGTCTGAAGAGGAAGATGAAGATGATGATAGTAACACAAAGGTTGCTGGGAAGAGAGCAGCTTCTGGACTACCGGCTAAACTTCCACAGAAAAAAGCAAAGCTGGCAGTGGAGGATGATGATGATGACGAAGAGGAAGATGATGAGGATGAGGAAAATGATGATGAAGACGAGGATGATGAAGAAGAGAGCCCAGTAAAAAAACCCGTCCAAAATTTGAAAACTAAAGCACAAGATTCAAGCCAGAATGGAAAAGTTTCAAAACCATCCACTCCAGTTACTAAACAAAAGACGCCAGAGAAAAAACCTCAGGCGCCACAGACACCAAAAACTCCCAAGGGACCGCTGACAGTTGAAGAAATAAAGGCAAAAATGTTGGCAAGTGCAGAAAAGGGTGTTGCGCTTCCAAAAGTAGAGTCAAAGTTTCAGAACTATGTCAAGAATTGCTTCAGGTCGGACGACACAAAAATTTTCCAAGAGCTGTGGAAATGGAGGCAGACATTGAAGGATGGCAAATAAACCAGTTTTAGAAACTACAGTTTGTTCGTTATTTGTCAGTCTTTTATAAATGCTGAAGGACTCTTGCCATCTGATGTACGTCCAGTGTCCT
>NW_023236017.1:0-1038 GCF_002007445.2 Ailuropoda melanoleuca | reverse complement strand
ATTTTCTCATCAGAGGGGCTAATACTACCTTTCTTAGAACTGTTGTAAGATTCTGATGCGAAACTGTATATAATGTTTCTGTCACATAATAAGCACTTAATATAAGTTAACCACTGTGTTACTACCAATAGATTTAATGCTTAATTTGTTTTCTAATGATGAACAACAGGCATTAGCATATATGTTCTGTTGATAAATATGGAGAATCGAAAATAATAATTATGTTTTAGCACATGCTTTGAAATGAAATGTTAGATCATGTATATTTATGTCCCTTCTTCTTTTGTTCTTACATACATTCATCTCTGTCTCTATTTTCTCCTTAGTTCGTACTTTTCCTGAAGATAGGGCCAATGTCAGTATAACTTCATATTGACCATTGTATTTTGAGCATAAAAAGCATTCATGATGTGGTACGTTATGAAAAAAATCTCTGTGAAAAGTAGGGTACACCACAACACCCTAGGATACATTCTCATACCTGAGTTGGCCAGAGTGAAGCATGGTTTGTGAACCTATAATTAATTCTACACTTTCCTTTTTTCAGGGATGCTCAGATAAAAATGCCTGCCTCCACTCACTCCCTCTTCCCCATTCACTGACTCCCTTTCTTCTTTCATTTCTTCCGCTTTCCCTCATTCCCCCACCCCCATCTCTCTCTTCCTCTCCCTCTCTTTCTTTTTTGCCTCAAGATCCTGGTCCACCCAATGTTATTAAGACCCTTAGTCTGTGGGTTCCACCTATGCCCTACTGCACTCTGTGCTTTGGAGTGATAATATAAAGTTGACCTGTATTTTAATGTGCTTCTGCTAACATCTGCTAACATGTTTTCTCTATAATCATTAGTGTTCATTAACATATTGACTGGGTTTATCATTTTAGAAAATAGGTATACTTTTAAATCTTAAGAGATTCTCTAGATATTTATCACATCTTGGAGCAAAAGATGTTTTAACCACTCATAAGCTAGCTCCTTTAATAAATTAGGTCACTCTTAAAGCTGTTTTAAAACTTTGACATGTAGTATTTTCATGTGTA
>NW_023236016.1:0-1038 GCF_002007445.2 Ailuropoda melanoleuca | reverse complement strand
CTTCTGTGTCCATCCTGGGGCCCCACTCGCAGCTTCTAGAGGGGGGTCCCTGGGGCATCCCCATCATCGTCCTCTGGAATCATCCCGCAGCAGCTCTGGAAGCAGAGACCTTGGGGAAGACTTGCCCCTTTGGACCCTGGTTTCCTCATCTGTAAAATGGGGGTTACAACAGTTTCTGCCTCACGAGGCCACCGTGAGATCAAATGAGAGGATGTGGGTTCACAGTGCGTGCTTGAGAAAGTTAGGTCTTCCCACCCACCTCGAATAAACACCACGACTGGGGACCTTTCAAAAAAGCAATGCTGGGGGTGCCTGGGTGGCTCAGTCAGTTAAGCGGCTGCCTTCAGCTCAGGTCATGATCCCAGGGTCCTGGTATGGAGTCCCACATCGGGCCCCCTGCTCAGCAGGGAGTCTGCTTCTCCCTCTCCCTCCCCACACTGGTGCTATTTCTTGTTCACTTGCTCTCTCTCAAATAAATAAAATCTTTAAAAAAAAAAAAAAAGCAATGTTGAGCACATAGTGATGTTAAAAGGTACAAAAGGATGAAATGACAGGAGATGGGAGGGGAGAAATAAAAACACTAATTTTAAGAGCTACATAAAATGATTGGATCTTTAAAGTGGAATAATCCTAAACCTAAATATTTATCATAAAGAAATCATTTACTGGACCATTTACTGGAAATCGTTACTGGATCATTTACTAAGGAAAAAGGCAGTAAGACTATGGTTCCCAAAGTGGCTACCACGGTACCCCAGGGTGCCACTGTGAACTCACAGAAATTGTGAGGAAGACACAATGATATTCCACATCCGTTCAATACCCCACAAACGAGTAGCACGAGGGAGGTCACAAATTGCACTATGCTCCTATCAGTGACTTAATATCTTTGCAACACTAGGTCTTCTGCAAGCAGGTGAAAAAGCAAGTTTGAGAAAAAGCAAAAGCCACATGAAAATCACTAGGCAACAGGACATAAATGAAGGTAATGGTGTCCAATCTGGTTCCAAGGTTTGAGAAGCTGCACAAGCCCCGCAG
>NW_023236015.1:0-1038 GCF_002007445.2 Ailuropoda melanoleuca | reverse complement strand
TTTGTTTGTTTGTTTGTTTTCTGCACAGAAGTTTCAAAGCTCAATCAAGTCCTATTTGTCTATTTACTTTTGTTGTCTACACTTTTGGTATCATCTAAAAAATCATTGCCAAATTCAATTTCTTGAAGCTTTCCCCTGTATTTTCTTTCAGAAGTTTCATAGTTTCAGGTCCTGTATTTAGGATTTTAATTCGTTTTGAGTTACTTTTGATATATTCTGTATTAGAAGGGTCCAATTTTTTCTTTTGCATGTGGATATCCAGGTTTCCCAACATCATTTGTCAAAACATTATCTTTTCCTCATTGAGTAGCTTTGACCTCCTTGTCAAAGACCATTTGATCATATACATGAGGGTTTATTTCTGGGCTCTCTATTCTGTTCTATTGTTCTAGATGTCTGTCTTTATGGTAGTACCGTATGGTTTAGATTACGAAAGCTTTGTAATATGCTTTGAAATCAGGATGTATGAGGCCTCCAGCTTTGTTTTCTTTCTCAAGATTATTTTAGCTATTTGAGGTCCTTTGAAATTCCATATAAATTTTAAGATTTTTTTTTCTATTTTTCAAAAAAATGCCATTGTTATTTAGGTAGTTATTGTTTTGAATCTGTGGGTGGCTTTGGGTAGTATGGACACTTTAACAATATTAAGTCTTCCAATACATAAACATGGAAATTTTTTCCATTTATTGTGTCTTTTTAAATTTCATTCACCATGTTTTGTAGTTTTCAGTCTACAAGTCTTTCATCTCCTTGGCTAAGTTTATTCCTTCATATTTTATTATTTTTAATGCTATTATAAATGGGATTGTTTTCTTAATTTCCTTTTTGGATTGTTAATAACATGTAGAGACACAACTGATTTTTTATCACAACTGATTTTATATCATGAAATTTTACTGAATTTGTTTTAGTTCTTGTGTGTGTGTGTGTGTGTAAAGTCTTTACTGTTTTCTATATATGATTAGATTATCTGCAAACAGAAATTTTACTTTTTCTATTCTAACTTGGATGCCTTGTTTTTTCTTGTCTGATGGCTAT
>NW_023236014.1:0-1092 GCF_002007445.2 Ailuropoda melanoleuca | reverse complement strand
TGGAGTGCTATTGGGGACCCAGTGGCCCTCACCCTATTGCTGATACTATTCCCATGTATTTGTCAGGATGATTTTGTGCTTTGATTCTGGATGGTTAAATTTAAATCTTTCCATTTTATTAACATTTCTACCTGTTTAATTCTGGTTGGGTGGACCGTGACCACCAATCCTATTGTCAAGCTGCTTTTTTTTTTTTTCCCCTATTTGTACATCGTGGTCTTTTAAATAGAAATTTGAAGGGAAAGGAGGTGTGACATAAGTATTTATGTTTATACTTATTGCCTGTATTCTTCCAAAGTTAAACTTTATCAAATGTCTTATTTGATAATACCTTTATCGTGCTATCATTTTTTTCTCTAAGATGCTCTTTTAGTAATATTTAAAAATAAATTTCAGTTACTTCTGTTTATCCCATTCAAAGCACTAATAGTAGACTTACTGTTCTTTAGCTTTTAAAGACTTAAAACAGTCAATATTTTTCTTTTTTTTAAGATTTCATTTATTTATGAGAGAGAGAGGACAAGTGGGGGGAGGGGCAGAGGGAGAGGGAGAAGCAGACTCCCCACCCAGCAGGGGAGCCCAGGACCCTGAGATCATGACCTGAGCCAAAGGCAGATGTTTAACTGAGCCACCCTGGCATCCCCAGTATTTTTCCTAAAGCTGATTAATCTTTATGCTGGCATACAATCAAGATTAAAAAAAATTACTACCCAACTGAAAATTTTGAGTTTCTAAAAATCTGATGTTTTTCCACTTAACATAAAAGTTATAGATTTTGTCTGAGGAAATAAAGTGTCCCTGAATAGTGACAGAAAACTTATTACCGTAGTAGTGGGGAGTACACAGACAAGGAAGAAAGAACAATATAGCCACATCAGAGTTAGTGAGTGGGTAACATTTCGGTTTATCCCATGTGCTTGTGAAATTCAGCATGTTTTATTTGACACATCATTCTGAAAGGCAAAAAATTTTCCATGTTTTGTAGAAATAATATGAACATCCCCTCCTCCACACACACAAAAGGCTTTGACTTTTTAAGTTTAAATATTATATGACTATAAAAGACAGAACATGGCTTAAAACCACATAATA
>NW_023236013.1:0-1038 GCF_002007445.2 Ailuropoda melanoleuca | reverse complement strand
GTCGGGCTCGGTGCTCAGTGGGGAGTCTGCTTGGGATTCTCTCTCCATCTCCAACTCCCCCCATGCAACTCCCCCCCAGTCACATGCTTGTGCTCTCACTCTCTATTTCTCTAGAACAAACAAATAAATCTTAAAAGAATAACAACAACATTTTACTGACTTCAGAAACCTAGAAAACAATTTTCCTTTAAGGCTCCATTTAGTCCTAACCACAATGGAACTAGTATTAATGAAACCTACACTGCAACAGTGGTATGAGACAAATAAAACCAAAAGGCTCCACTGTTGCCTGAAGTACCTCAATTAACATGCCACAAAAGATCCTACTACAAATTTAAAGAGATGGTTTTGTGAATTTTATGACAAGTTCACATTATCCCCACTGATGGGAATAAATTCCTTTCCAGACTACCCATTGAAAACCCAGTGCCATGAATTCACTTTAACCAGTTTTATACTAAAGTTCTCTCTACCAGTCATTCCTCATTAAGGTTCCTTTTACAACATGTTTTGGGGGGGGGGAAGAAGTCAATCAATGAAACATTCAATAATCACCAACTTCCTGCTGACTTTAAATCAAGATTAGCTAAACCCCTTCCATCTACTAACCCACAGCCATCTATTCTCTTTCACTACAATTACTCTAGTTTCAGCTGATTTTCCAGCTTTTACTTCATAAGATTTTAATTCCATTTACTATTGAATTTTTTCTCACTAACAGTATTCGAAGTAAATGTCTCCATACCATTCTGAGGTATAATTGAAAGATACACTTTGCTTATCATCTTACCCATCCTGCCAGTGAACCATGAGCACATGGAAGATTATACATTAATGATTCAGTACAAAGTAACTATAATGATTCAAGTAGAAAAGCTTAAGACAAACTCCAGGGAGGGAAATTATATCATTGTATGTACTATATATATATATATATTTTTTTATTTTATACTTTCTTTTTTTTTAATTTTTATATTATGTTAATCACCATACAGTACATCCCCGGATTCCGATGTAAAGTTCGATGCTTCATTAGTT
>NW_023236012.1:0-1038 GCF_002007445.2 Ailuropoda melanoleuca | reverse complement strand
CAGTACTGACAATCCTTTTAACTTCTGTAGAATCAGTAATATGTTCCCCCTTCGTTTCTGATTTTAATAATCGGACTCTCTCTTTTTTTTCTTAGCCCATATAGCTAAAGGTTTATCAACTCGGATGATCTTTTCAAAGAAGCAGCTTTTTGTTTCGTGGATTTTTCTCTGTTGTTTTCCCATTCTCTGTGTTGTTTATCTACGTTCTCATCTTTATTATTCCCTTCCTTCTGCTAGCTTTGGGTGTAGTCTGTTCTTTTCTTCCTAGTTCATTAAGTAATAAACTCAGATTGCTGATTTGAAATCTTTTCTGTTTTTAATGTGTTTATAGCTATACATTTCCCCCAACTCTTAGCATGGCTTTCACTGCATTCCAGAGTTTTGTTGTGTTGCAGATTTTTCAACTTCATTTGTTTCTAAGTATTTTCTAGTTTTCTTGTGATTTCTTCTTTGATCAATTGATTCAAGAGTATGTTACTTAATTTCCACAGATTTGTGAATGTTGCAGTTTTCCTTCTGCTCCTGATTTCTGCCTTCATCCTGTGGTGGCCAGAGAAGACACTTTGTATGATTTCTACCTTTTAAAAACTACGGAGACTTACCACGTGGTCTCAACAGACGGTCCGTCCCGGAAACTGTCCCGAGTGCGCGTGAGGAGCACGCGTGTGGGGTTGTCGCTGGGCATGTGCTCTCTGTGTCTGCTGCATCTGGCTGGTTGTTTGGGGCGAGTCCTCTGTTCCCTTACTTATCTTCAGTCTGGTTGTTCATCCGCTGTTGAGAGAGGGAGACTGACATCTGCAACCATTACTGTACCGCCAACTAATTCTTTCAATTCCGTTAGTTTTTGCTTCATATAGTTTGATGCTCTGTCATTGGGTGTGTAAATGTTTATAATTGTTACATCTTCTTGTACCAAAATGTTATTAATATATACTGTCCTTTGTCTCTTGTAACCATCTTTGAATTTAAGTCTATTTTCTCGGATGCTAGTGTGGCCAGCCCTGCTTCCTCTGGTCACTATTTGCATGGAGTATGTTT
>NW_023236011.1:0-1038 GCF_002007445.2 Ailuropoda melanoleuca | reverse complement strand
CAGAGAGTTCTACTCTCAGCTCCCTTGACCTAGAAATGTTAAATTATGTCATTCATTTGTATTTCTAGATAATTTTCTTCTCCCACTGACAAGCCCACCAATTCTGCTGAATTCCCAGAGGCAAGGGAAACCAAGCTGTTGGACAACTGCATAGAGCAATCAGCTGCCAACACCTAGAACAAACCCATTCCAGATGGAGAATGACCAAAACCTCTTTGATCATTTCAAGACCTGTGTCCAGTATGTTGAAAGCCTGTCAATGTTTCCCCACTTCCAATGAGGCTCTCCTTGTGAATGCATTTTAGAATAGTTTGAACAGTATTTCATTGCTGAGAGGTAAAAAATGTGCTGTGGAGTTTAGGGATATTTAAAATTGTTCTTTATTTTCCACGCCCACTTCCTGAGCATTGTAGGGTGGATACCCTAGATCAGGGATGCTCTATGGAAAGGGTCCAAAATGAGTAGGAGATTCGAGAAAATGACTGCTAAGATATCTTCTGTTTCTAAGATGATACTGTGATTGGAAAGGTGGTGAGTTCTTTGTGGTTTAAGTTTTCCTTATTAATTTTGTTTTGTTTTTTTTTTTTTAAGTGAAGTTTTAGGACGCAGACACAGGTACATACGGATGGCAGGTATGTAATTTGGTATACTTTGTATAAAGGGAATTATGATGTTACTCTTGGAAGCATGAAATTTTTGCATGCCACTGTCCTTAAGACTCTACTCCCAGAAATTCATCATTAGGAATAACTACGGCTGTAGATGTATGGTAAGATTTATCTACAAGGATATTCATTGCAGTGTTATTTATTCTAGTGAAAAAAAATGGAAAATAAAATCAAATTGAAATGCCTAGCAAGATAGGAATAGTGAGGGGCGCCTGGGTGGCACAGCGGTTAAGCGTCTGCCTCCGGCTCAGGGTGTGATCCTGGCGTTATGGGATCCAGCCCCACATCAGGCTCCTCCTCTAGGAGCCTGCTTTTTCCTCTCCCACTCCCCCTGCTTGTGTTCCCTCTCTCGCTGGCTGTCTCTCTCTCT
>NW_023236010.1:0-724 GCF_002007445.2 Ailuropoda melanoleuca | reverse complement strand
TTTTTGTTCATCTTGTTTTTTCTTCTCCGTACGGCTTCTCTTCTCCAATGGAAGAAGGCTTGGGAAGGTAGAATTCTAGATCTAGGATCACGGCAGGTAACCCAGCCCATCAACCAGTGACAGCACAGGTCTCCAGATGAAGGCTTGTCACAAAGGCGTTTGGAATGAACTAAAGTTCATACTGTCCCTGGTCTGAGGCCTCCTGTCAAAAACTTGCTACTCCAGCTATGTGAGGACTGTCCTGTGATGCCTACAGATTAAACTGGAAGTCAAGTTTGTCTCCTGTTACGGATGTTAAGCACATGGGAGGCGCTCAAGCTACACGCTTGTCAAGTCGTTAGAGAGCCTGTGTGGGAGCAGCCTCATGGGGAGCCCGAGGGGGGGAAGTAGTGCCCTGGGAAGGGTTGGGGGGACACTTGGATCTGGGCTGGGGCAGGTCCAGTGATGACATCAGGCCCAAACCTCCGTGGAGGCTTCATTCTTCACCCATTGGCTGTCGGCGTGGAGCTTGCAAGTGTTTCTGCGAGTGTTCCAAGGTGCCTTGAGGGGGTAGTGTGAGGTCAGGAATGGGGGAGAGGCACCAAGAAGGGACTGGAAAGCCTGGTTTCAGGGGTTCCTTCTCCTGGTCATACAGGTGCCTGAGCAGGAACGTAGTAGCCCTTCTCTGCCTCCTTTTCCTTACAGACCTGGTCAGGGAGGTCTGTCTTGCCTGAGTGACAGCAAG
>NW_023236009.1:0-1038 GCF_002007445.2 Ailuropoda melanoleuca | reverse complement strand
GAACATTGCATCAAAAACTAGGGATGTACTGTATGGTGACTAATATAACAAAATAAAAATTATTAAAAAAACCACCAAAAAACAAACAAAAAAAATAAGATAGTAAACCACAGTATTATAATTACAATTATATTTGTGACTCTTTCCCAAAATGACAGTACCTACTCTCACCACAACAGCGATCCCTTGAACAATGCCACGCAATGTTTATTCCTTCAATAAATATTTTTTGAGAACCTCTTATGCACTATGAACTGCACTAGGTGTTAGGGACATAGTTATGTCATTTTTTAAAAAGACATTCTTACCGTTTATTGTGTAGCTTATATTTTAGTGAGGGAGGGATGCAGGCAGAATAATAAAGGAATGAGTCAGATGGTAATAGCTGAATAATATAAGATTAAAGGGGAAATGGTGATTTTACAGAATAAAGGAATGGAGACTGCTATTTCACATAAGACTGTCAAGTAAATCCTCAGTGATAATGGAACACTTATACAGAGACCTGAAGGAAAGTGAGGGAACAAGCCACACAGGAAGAAAAACATTCTGTGTAGAGGGAATAGCATAAGTACAATTCAGATGCATATGCACAATATCTTTAGAAGAATACTCAAGAGACTAGTATGGCTACAGCTTAGTGAAAGGTAGAGTGCTAAGAAATTAGGTTAGAAAGTTATCAAGTTCCAGTTCACACCATATCTTATAAAGTATATGGACATTTCTGAGATGTCATTACAGGATTAATCTTACTTATGATTATGAAGGATCATAACAGGCTAAAGGGGAGAAAAGAAGAACCAGGGAATTCTAATAGGAAACTATTGCAACATTCTATGCAGTGGCTTTGGTCGAGATAATTAATATATAATTATGAGACACTGTCTGAGTTTGGATACATTTTGAAAGCAGAGCCAATATAATTTAATCAATATGTTTAAAGTTTAAAAAATAAACAAAAGCAAACAAACAAGCAAGAACCAAAAACAAAACAATAAGTTTAGAGAGTAAAAATGGAGTAAAAAAAAAAATTTTTTT
>NW_023236008.1:0-1038 GCF_002007445.2 Ailuropoda melanoleuca | reverse complement strand
GGGGGGGGCTATAGGTTTCAGTAGTAGAAATCCTCATGTGATAAGTTTGGCTATATATTCTACCTATAATAAAGATCAGTAATTAATGCATTTTGCACACGCATGTTCTTTCAATTGGATTTTTTTGTCCTTTATACTTAAATTGAAGAGAAAGGACTGTGGCATATAAGGAGGATTCCCAACATGAAAGAGAAAGCCCAAATTAAAGAGATAAGAGGAACTCAGAACTTTTCCAGGGATATTCACTGACACCTTATTACTCCTTAAAATACAGACAAAAATAATAGCAAATATTAACAACATTAATAAAAACTCTCCTTAGGGCACATTTAAAAGTTTGTTGGTTTTAAGTTTGGTGGTTGGATTTAGAATGCTTTATAGGTAAATTCCTTCTATACCTAGTTTGTTGAGAGATTTTATATCATGATGATATTAAACTCTGTTAGATGTTTTTTTTCTACATTTATTGAGATGAGCATATGATTTTTATTTTTCATTCTAGTAATATGAAATACCAGTTAATTGATTTATATGTGTTGAACCATCCTTGTATCCCAGGGATAAATTCCACTTGATCATAATATATGATTCTTATAATGTGCTGTTGAATTCAGTTTTGTTTTGCACTTTTACTCCTATGTTCGTTATGGATGTTGGAATGTAGTTTTTTTGTTTTGTTCTTTCTTGTATTGTCTTTGTCTGGCTTTAATATCAGGGTAGTAGTAGCCTCATAAAATGAGGTTGGAAGTGTTCCCTTCTCTCTATTTTTGCAAGAGTTTGAGAAGAATTGACATTAATTCTTCTCAAAATGTTTAAGATAATTCACCAGTAAAGTTATCTGATCTTGGACTTTTCTTTATTTTGAAGTTTTTGACTACTGATTCAATCTCCTTACTTACTATTTGTTCAGATTCTGTTTCTTCATTATTCGGTCTTGGCAGGTGTCATTTTCCAGGAAAGTATCCATTCATCTTAGAATCTCTAATTTGTTGGTATATGATCGACCCTAGCAGTCTCTTATGATCTTCTTTTTTTTTT
>NW_023236007.1:0-1037 GCF_002007445.2 Ailuropoda melanoleuca | reverse complement strand
GATTTTTCTCCAATACCCATTGTAAGAACCTAGTTGAACTACTGGAGGTGAAATTCACAAAAGCGTGCAGTCCCCGCTATGACTGGGTGTCCCTTTTGTTTTTATTTCTCAGATGTGTCTTTGCGGAGCCTCCAGCCGTTCATCAGTTAAATTCAGATTTCCTTTCCTTGGTGCTGGTTCTTGCAGAGATTTGTGCTCCTGGGTATTTGCTCTGTTAAGTTGTGATTCTCTATATTTGTCTGTTGGTCTCTCCAAATTTTGGGGACATTGGTTTGCCCTATGACCTCACTTCTTTCATGAAGCTAAGAAGAGTTGTTGATTTTTCACTTTGTTTACTTTTCTACTTTTTGTTAGGACAGTGTGGTGACTTCTAGCTTCTTATATGCCAGACTGGAAAACAAACCAGGAGTCTCTTTTTTCTTAATCAGTTTGTTGTAGAGAGTCCTGTGTTATCTATATGTATTTTGTTGAATTTCTCTGGTTCTGTTCTTATAGTATCATTGAATATATTTCCCTGAACTCCACAAATTGGTAATTAGAGGTAGAGGCTTGATCTGATTCAGTTTTACACTTTGACAAGATTGCTTACAGATGGTATATATACTTTGCTAAGAAGGTATACAGTATCTGGATAGCTCTATTTTTGTGATTTTTGCCACCATTGATAATTTCATGGATTCACTATTTCACTTGGGGTTGCAAAATGACAATATTCTGTTGCCTTTTGTGTTTGTTATTTGATTTGCTTTCTAAAAAGTAACCTCCCCTTATAAGTCAGCTATTTAGTGACCATAAAATGCAGTTGATATAGGGAAGGCAGAAAAAAAGCTTGATTGTTTCCCTTTACCAGTTTTCAAGAACATGAGCTGGTTCTTAAGCATTCTGCAAAGACGTACAAGTTTTACCTATCATTATGAGCTTAAGGATTAAGTACACTCACTGTGATATAATCTATTGCAGTTATTATCCTCAGTGAAATTCAATTTTTCCAATCTTGTGCCAGGAGAATTTGGGCTTTTTTTTTTTTTTTTTTTTAA
>NW_023236006.1:0-1037 GCF_002007445.2 Ailuropoda melanoleuca | reverse complement strand
GTGTGTGTGTGTGTGTGTGTGTGTGTGTGTGTGTGTGTTTTAGGGGGGAGACAGATAATAAACAGACAGGCAAATAAATACATAAGTTAAAAGCAAAAATTATTTTGTTATTAGTAGAGCCAGTTAGAGTTGCAGCCAGTAGAGTTCAATCCAATTAAATAAATATGTATTAAGTGTTATGTTCATAGCACCTCACAGGTATCTGTAGGGGAAAGAAAAAAGCCAGATCTCCTCCCTTTTAGAACAAAGCTCTTTCCAAAGCACCATGCTGATTTCTAACTTAAAATGAGAAGTAAAGAGTTCATTAGGGCCAGAAACAACAGGAAATCACCAGGTTACTTTATAAACAACAGTACTATAAGGACACATCTGGGGTCCCTGCTAGAGAACCACAGGCTTACATTCCAGCTGTCAGTGTGCACACCGTGACTATCGATTAAACATATTCTTTTCTTCACAGTATATGGGGATCACAGAGTCCTCCAAGCGGGAGGGAGCTTGGCAGAATTAATGACTATGTTCCATTCCCTGAGGGTTAATGACTAGCAGGGAGAATTCATGGCCCCGAGTCTTGTGCCTATCACTAGCCTCAGCTGACCACTAGTCCCTTTTGATTGGGTCCAAGGTTATTGTAGAGACTGGAATCTAATCAGTAAGAATCTGTATGCCTGTATATATGCATATGAACATATACACATGCACACACTGTAAAGGTACAAACGCAAATACATGCTTTAGATTGGATTGTGAAAGGTGAATGTAGGTGTTCTGGGTATGTGTGTTGATCTGGGAGATAGGGATCTCTGTGTTATTTCCCCATTTTCTGATCCCACAGCATGAGAATCTCCAGTGGCCTTACTCTCTTTCTGCATCTGCACAATGAGACTTACTGTCTTTTTTAGCCACTTTCTGATCTATAGCATGGGAAATCTTTTCTGCTCTAGCCTTTTTCAACCAGGTTCTGAAAGAGAATTAAGCCCTAATGCCCCCAGGGAATACCTATTATGTCATAAATGTGCTTTTCTCCCATGCATCTA
>NW_023236005.1:0-1037 GCF_002007445.2 Ailuropoda melanoleuca | reverse complement strand
CATTTCCCCCAATGAAGTCTTAATACCTTTAAACCTGTTAACACATTTGTTCCATGCACGACCCGGACTAACATGGCAGCTGAAGATATTTGAGGTTTCTCCTCCCCTGAAGCATATACTTTAGTGGGAAGGAGAGGAAGAAAGAAAGAAATGAACAAAGAAACAAAATGGAGTATAAAGGGAGGAAGGACAGAAAGCAGGGCGAAGGAGGGAAAGAAAGAAGGATGAAGGGAAGGAGGAGGATTTCAGTCAGGATAGGTGCAGTACTAAGGAAAGAGAAGCTGGTAAATTGTAAGCGAGAGGGCTACTATTTTCCTGAAGCTGGAAAAGACTCTCTGAGGAGGTGTAGACTGAGTTCTGATTTGAATAATGAGAAGAAGCTATTTCTGCAAATAGAGAAAAATGACAGCAGGTGCAATGATCTTTAGGTAGGCAGGTTTACGCTTTCCCAGGCACACGGTGAAGGCTGGTGGTGCTTAAGGAAGATGTGGCGAGGCTGGGGTGGGAGGGGAGGCAGCCTCTAGGGAACAGAGGAGTCTCTAGGCCATTTTAGGGAAGTGGTGTCTTGCAATCCATCATCCTAAGTCCCTCAGGCCACTGCGCAGAAGACAAGTGTGGGGCTGAGAACAGAAGTAGGGAGAGGGGCTTGGGGGCTGCTGGATTACCGCAGAGAAGACAAACATGTTGCGGACATTGTGTTTAGTAGCAGAAACTGTGGCGTGATGAGAATTCAGGTATATCTTGGAGGCGTGATGCCTCACTGAATACGAGGATGGAAGCCACATGCACAGTGGGGACACAGGCTGACATGGGAAGAGCTGGAGGGACTACATTATGTGCAAAAGCCAGAATCAACATTTTAACATATTAAGCTTGCGGTTCTTGTCATTAATCCGAGCAGAGATTTGGAGAAGGCATTGAGCGTATGCCTCTGGAACTTGGGGAGAATTCTGAGGTGAAGATACAAATCTGGAAGTCTGTAGCTACTTCGTAGTATTTTGAGCCCAGGAAATGGATCGAATCACCTAAACAGACAG
>NW_023236004.1:0-1037 GCF_002007445.2 Ailuropoda melanoleuca | reverse complement strand
AGGGAACACAAGCAGGGGGAGTGGGAGAGGAAGAAGCAGACTCCCAGCAGAGGAGCCTGATGTGGGGCTCAGTCGGGATCACACCCTGAGCCGAAGGCAGACGCTTAACGACTGCGCCACCCAGGTGCCTCAATACAATTGATTTTTTTAAAGATTTTATTTATTTACTTATTTGACAGAGAGAGAGAGAGGGCACAAGCAGGGGGAGCAGGAGAGGGAGAAGCAGGGTCCCGGCTGAGCAGGGAGCCCTATGCAGGCTCAATCCCAGGAAGAACCCTGGGATTGTGACCTGAGTTGAAGGCGGACGCTTAACCCACTGAGACACCCAGGCACCCCTACAATTGATTTTTGTATCTGATCTGGTACCCTGTGACATTGTTAAACTTGCTTTTTTAATTCTCTAGCTTTTTTGTACATTTCTTAGGATTTTCTACAAAAAGATCTTGTTATCAGTGAATAAAGACAGATTTACTTCTTTTCTAACTCTGTGTGACATCACTCTCTTTTTCTTGGCTTATTGCACTGGCTAGAATTTTCAGTGTAATGTTTACTAGAATTGGTAAAAGTAAACATCCTTGCCTTGTTCTTATCTTAGGAGGAAAGCATTTAGTGTTTCTATTTCAGTGTTATGTTAGCTGTAGGTTTTTCATAGGTGCCGTTTATCAAGTTGAGGACCTTCCCTTCTCTTTCTAGTTTGATGAAAGTTTTTACCACCAGTAAGGGTTGGATTTTGTCATATGCTTTTTCTGCATCTATTGAGATATTCATATGGCTTTTCTCCTTTATTTTACTAATATAGTATATTACAGTACTTGATTTTCAGAGGTCAAACCAAATTTACATTCTGGGATAAACCCCATTTGGTCATTATTCTATTTATAAATTGCTGTATTTAATTCATCAATATTTTGATAAGGATTTTGGGACTACTTTCATTAGGAATATTGGTTTGTAGTTTTTTTGTTTTTTTGTTTTTTTTTAAGATTTTATTTATTCGACAGAGATAGAGACAGCCAGCGAGAGAGGGAACACAAGCA
>NW_023236003.1:0-4016 GCF_002007445.2 Ailuropoda melanoleuca | reverse complement strand
CGCTGGAGGTGTTTTCCTGGACGCTCTGCTTTATTACCAATGAGAAGGGCGTTGAGTCCTCGAAAATCCTGGACCTTTCCATTCATGCTACATTACGCCCGAGAGATGATGATCGTTGATATTTCCCTGGACTGTGTGCGGTCTCAGAGACCACTATGGGGCACTCTCGTCAGGCCACCGCGACCACTTTCCCTCATGTTTCCCTATTCACGAAGGGTGATGATAGTGCTAAGACGGTCCCTGTACGGTGTTGTTTCTGACGGACGTGTTTTGGGCCTTTTCGTTCCATTGCCGCCAGCAGTTTTGACAGGATATTTGATAGGATTTACGAGGAAGAAAACATTTCCTTGGAAGCGACTGTTGGCCAAATATGTTTCTCAGTGCTGTTTACATCGTGTTTCACTCACGGTACCAAAGCACCTTGATTCCTGTTCCACCTTCCATAATGTCGTCGTGACTTCAAGGGCTTTCCACTCACACTTTGTTTCTTGGTTCTAAGGGCTGGATCCTCCCCAGGCCCCTACACCCAATGTGGAATCGGGGTCCCCAGTGAAAAGGCTGCTGTTCGCTGGAGGTGTTTTCCTGGACGCTCTGCTTTATTACCAATGAGAAGGGCGCTGAGTGCTCGAAAATCCTGAACCTTTTCATTCATGCTCCCTTACTCACGAGAGATGATGATCGTTGATATTTCCCTGGACTGTGTGGTGTCTCAGAGACCACTATGGGGCACTCTCGTCAGGCTTCCGCGACCACTTTCCCTCATGTTTCCCTATTCACGAAGGGTGATGATAGTGCTAAGACGGTCCTTGTACAGTGTTGTTTCTGAGGGACTTGTTTTGGGCCTTTTCGTTCCATTGCCGCCAGCAGTTTTGACAGGATTTCCCCAGGGAGCAAGCATTTCGTTGGAAGCGGGTTTTGGCCGAATTGTGTTTCTCAGTGCTGTGTTCGTCGTGTTTCACTCACGGTACCAAAGCCCCTTGATTCCTGTTCCACCTTCCATAAGGCCGTCGTGACTTCAAGGGCTTTCCCCTCACACTTTGTTTCTTGGTTCTAAGGGCTGGATCCTCCCCAGGCCCCTACACCCAATGTGGAATCGGGGTCCCGAGTGAAAAGGCTGCTGTTCGCTGGAGGTGTTTTCCTGGACGCTCTGCTTTTACCAATGAGAAGAGCGCTGAGTCCCCTCGAAAATCCTGAACCTTTTCATTCATGCTCCCTTACTCACGAGAGATGATGATCGTTGATATTTCCCTGGACTGTGTGGGGTCTCAGAGACCACTATGGCTCACTCTCGTCAGGCTTCCGCGGCCACTTTCCCTCATGTTTCCCTATTCACGAAGGGTGATGATACTGCTAAGACAGTCCCTGTACGGTGTTGTTTCTGACGGACGTGTTTTGGGCCTTTTCGTTCCATTGCCGCCAGCAGTTTTGACAGGATTTCCCCAGGGAGCAAGCATTTCGTTGGAAGCGGGTTTTGGCCGAATTGTCTTTCTCAGTGCTGTGTTCGTCGTGTTTCACTCACGGTACCAAAGCCCCTTGATTCCTGTTCCACCTTCCATAAGGCCGTCGTGACTTCAAGGGCTTTCCCCTCACACTTTGTTTCTTGATTCTAAGGGCTGGATCCTCCCAGGGCCCCTACAACCAATGTGGAATCGGGGTCCCCAGTGAAAAGGCTGCTGTTCGCTGGAGGTGTTTTCCTGGACGCTCTGCTTTATTACCAATGAGAAGGGCGCTGAGTCCTCGAAAATCCTGAACCTTTTCATTCATGCTCCCTTACTCACGAGAGATGATGATCGTTGATATTTCCCTGGACTGTGTGGGGTCTCAGAGACCACTATGGGGCACTCTCGTCAGGCTTCCGCGACCACTTTCCCTCATGTTTCCCTATTCACGAAGGGTGATGATAGTGCTAAGACGGTCCCTGTACGGTGTTGTTTCTGACGGACGTGTTTTGGGCCTTTTCGTTCCATTGCCGCCAGCAGTTTTGACAGGATTTCCCCAGGGAGCAAGCATTTCGTTGGAAGCGGGTTTTGGCCGAATTGTGTTTCTCAGTGCTGTGTTCGTCGTGTTTCACTCACGGTACCAAAGCCCCTTGATTCCTGTTCCACCTTCCATAAGGCCGTCGTGACTTCAAGGGCTTTCCCCTCACACTTTGTTTCTTGGTTCTAAGGGCTGGATCCTCCCCAGGCCCCTACACCCAATGTGGAATCGGGGTCCCCAGTGAAAAGGCTGCTGTTCGCTGGAGGTGTTTCCCTGGACGCTCTGCTTTATTACCAATGAGAAGGGCGCTGAGTCCTCGAAAATACTGAACCTTTCCATTCATGCTACCTTATGCACGAGAGATGATGATCGTTGATATATCCCTGGACTGTCTGCGGTCTCAGAGACCACTATGTGGCACACTCGTCAGGCCTCCGCGACCACTTTCACTCATGTATCCCTATTCACGAAGGGTGATGATAGTGCTAAGACAGTCCCTATACGGTGTTGTTTCTGTCCGACGTGTTTTGGGCCTTTTCGTTCCATTGCTGCCAGCATTTTTGACAGGGAGCAAGCATTTCGTTGGAAGCAGGTTATGGCCGAAATGTCTTTCTCAGTGCTGTGTTTGTCATGTTTCACTCACGGTATCAAAGCACCTTGATTCCTGTTCCACCTTCCATAAGGCCGTCGTGACTTCAAGGGCTTTCCACTCACACTTTGTTTCTTGGTTCTAAGGGCTGGATCCTCCCCAGGCCCCTACACCCAATGTGGAATCGGGGTCCCCAGTGAAAAGGCTGCTGTTCGCTGGAGGTGTTTTCCTGGACGCTCTGCTTTATTACCAATGAGAAGGGCGCTGAGTCCTCGAAAATCCTGAACCTTTTCATTCATGCTCCCTTACTCACGAGAGATGATGATCGTTGATATTTCCCTGGACTGTGTGGGGTCTCAGAGACCACTATGGGGCACTCTCGTCAGGCTTCCGCGACCACTTTCCCTCATGTTTCCCTATTCACGAAGGGTGATGATAGTGCTAAGACGGTCCCTGTACGGTGTTGTTTCTGACGGACTTGTTTTGGGCCTGTTCGTTCCGTTGCCGCCAGCAGTTTTGACAGGATTTCCCCAGGGAGCAAACATTTCGTTGGAAGCGGGTTTTGGCCGAATTGTCTTTCTCAGTGCTGTGTTCGTCGTGTTTCACTCACGGTACCAAAGCACCTTGATTCCTGTTCCACCTTCCATAAGGCCGTCGTGACTTCAAGGGCTTTCCACTCACACTTTGTTTCTTGGTTCTAAGGGCTGGATCCTCCCCAGGCCCCTACACCCAATGTGGAATCGGGGTCCCCAGTGAAAAGGCTGCTGTTCGCTGGAGGTGTTTTCCTGGACGCTCTGCTTTATTACCAATGAGAATGGCGCTGATTCCACGAAAATCCTGAAAATTTTCATTCATGCTCCCTTACTCACGAGAGATGATGATCGTTGATATTTCCCTGGACTGTGTGGTGTCTCAGAGACCACTATGGGGCACTCTCGTCAGGCTTCCGCGACCACTTTCCCTCATGTTTCCCTATTCACGAAGGGTGATGATAGTGCTAAGACGGTCCCTGTACGGTGCTGTTTCTGACGGACATGTATTTGGCCTTTTCCTTCCATTGACACCAGCAGAGTGGATAGGATATACCCAGGAAGCAAAGATTTCGTTGGAAGTGTGTTTTCGCCAAATATTTTTTCTCAGTGCTGTGTTTGTCGTGTTTCACTCACGGTATCAAAGCACCTTGATTCCTGTTCCACCTTCCATAAGGCCGTCGTGATTTCAAGGGCTTTCCCCTCATACTTTGTTTCTTGATTCTAAAGGCTGGATCCTCCCTAGGCCCCTACAACCAATGTGGAATCGGGGTCCCCCGTGTAAATGCTGCTGTTCGCTGGAGGTGTTTCCTGGATGCTCTGCTTTATTACCAATGTGAAGGGCACTGCGTCTTCGAAAATCCTGAACCTTTCCATTCATGCTCCCTTACTCACGAGAGATGATGATCGTTGATATTTCC
>NW_023236002.1:0-1037 GCF_002007445.2 Ailuropoda melanoleuca | reverse complement strand
TAATAGTTGGGGTCATCAGACAAACTAATAATAATTCAGAGCAGTGGGGCTAAGAATAATCTATTCTACCTAAGCTCTGGAGATTGGGTCAAGGTGTTTGGCCTGTTTCTTTGAGAGCAGGGATGGACTTTTATCTCCAGTGGTGGCAGAGGGAAATTTGGAGAAACCTTTCCACTGGGAACAATTACAAAAGCTGGAAAAATGTATGTTTAATTTGCAGGAAATGGAAAGCTATCGGAGCAGTGAAAAATCACTTCGTTAACGTCTAAAGCAAAGGAACCCAGAGAAGTGAACAAGACATTTAGGACCACTGTTGCCCAGGAACATCTGCAGCTCCAGAAGAGGAAAGTGAGTTGACCAGGGGCTAAGAGGACAAATTCAAGCTGTGGCTCACCAAAAGAAGTAGCCATAGCAAATCCCTTAGGTTTTGAGTTTTGTTGCATCCAACAAGTAAGGGCGAACTAGAAATAAATTAGTGCTTATAGGCTCTGTAGTCCAACTTTGAATCATCTCAACCTGTGTTTCAATTAAACTTGTCTGGGATTCACAGTACCCTTACCTACCTGCCAGATGCAGATATGACCTTCCTTAGAAAAAGATAACATCCAAAGCCTCAAATTGCCTGTAAAAATTTTCACATTAATGTCAGGCATATAAGTTAAAAAGTGACATGAATTCAAAGAGAGAGGACAACACAATTTTTTAAAAACCGAAAGAAACTACAGATAATAGCAGCAGACCCACAGGTGTTCCAGATAATGAAGTTATCTAATGTGAATTTTAAACTCACTATTTTTAATATGTTCAAGAAAAGACAAGATCAAGAATTTTGGCAGACAGCTGGAAACTATTTAAAAAGTAACTATACGGATTCTAGAATACAAAAATACAATAACTGAAACTAAGTACTGAAAAGATAGATTTAGAAATACATTAGAGCTTTGGGCACCTGGATGTCTCAGTCAGTTGAACATCTGACTCTTGGTTTTGACTCAGGTCGTGATCTGAGGATCTGCTGGGATTAAGCCCCGAGTTAG
>NW_023236001.1:0-1037 GCF_002007445.2 Ailuropoda melanoleuca | reverse complement strand
TTTTTTTTTCTATTGTGCAAAACAAAATGTCTAGGAAAGTAAAGCTACCGTTCTTAGAAATAAAGCTGATTAAATGGGGAGATGATGAAAAACTTCTAAATGTGAGTTCAGTATATTCACACAATTCTCATTAGCAGTCATGTTATAGAATCCCAATCCGTGTTTGCACAAATATTTTATTGGCTTTATTTTTTTAGGAATAAATCCTATTTCCTTATTTTAGTTTTTGCTGTGTTTGAAGTGTGATGTCTGAATCTACATATCCAGATACATAGAGATGAGAGATCTTGGGAGAGCTGTCAGGGAGACCTCATGGAAATGATAATTAAAACCAAGAGGAAAATGGAAGAAAATTCTCCCCCATACGAGTGTTCATAAAAAGATTGATCGTGCATCCCACCACAAAAGTCGTAGAGACTTAGTTTCTAACTCCACCCCCCCCCCAAAAAAAAGAGAGGCTGAGATGAGAACTCGATACAGATTGTTTGGAAAATCCTAGTTAAAAGAAATGAAAGAGCAAGAAGAGTGAGACAGGAAGGAGGGAGAGCCATTATAATTCTGTGTTTATTGCAGAACTCTCCAGTGTAGGAAATGGAGGCTCAATTCAAAATTTTAGAACTTCTGAGAAGCTTATAGAATGCTATCCAGAACTGTCCCATGAAGGATGGAAAGTGAAAACATATCATTAACTTCACTGTATTTCCAAAGCATGCTTCTGATGTGCCAAGAGTCTTAGAATGTCAAATTAAATATTGGCAAAAAAGTAGAAAAATAGAAGTGCATGCAAAAGGATGCTGCCTGCCCAGGGTGAGTTTGAGCTCACATGGAGCTATCACCCATGGCTGCAACTAAAATAAAAAATAAATTTGGCTAGTTAGATTGTGGAGTAACACTTTTCATTTCCTCCTATATGTCAGGCATAGACATACAACCTAGGCTAGGAAGTCATATTCCTCTAATCTAGACATTTATTTTTATTTTTTTTAAAGATTTTATTTATTTATTTGACAGAGATAGAGACAGCCAGTGAGAGAGGG
>NW_023236000.1:0-1037 GCF_002007445.2 Ailuropoda melanoleuca | reverse complement strand
TTATAACAGTAAAACCTTTTGGGTGTTTGCTTGAATTGCATTAATTCTGTACCTCCGTTTAGAAAGACTTTACTTTTTTTATATTTTGTCCTATTCATGAACATTGTATCACTATCTTTATATTTGTCTTCACAGATGTTTTTTGGTAGTTCTTACTTTTCTGTAGCTAGGTTCCCATCTTCTGTGTTCTCCTAGGTCATTTGCTCCTAGGTGCCTTGGTTTGGGACGCTTTGGGAGATGGCATCTTTGCTGGAGTATAAAAATGTAACTGGCATTTGTATTTTGATCCTGCATTTAGCAATTTTACTGAGCCTTCAGTATTTCCAGTATTTTGACTGTAGATCTTCATATACAGAAAGTCATGTGTGACTAAATAAAGTATTGTTTGTTCCTTTTCAGTTCTCCTATTCTCTTGTTTTCCTGTGTGAGTTTGGGCCCTTAATACAATGTTGCATTGAAGTAATAGAAGATGTCCTTTCCTTGTTCCTGATTTTTTTAAGGGATGTTCTAATTTAATTAAGAATGATGTTGCTGTTGCTTTTTTTTTTTTTTTAGTGTTCCTTATTAGGTTAAGGAAGTTCCCTTATGTTTCTGTTTTGCAGAGTTGTGTTTTATGTTTGTAATCATAAATGCATATTGAGTTTTATCAAAGGCTGTTTGGCATCCCTTAGGATGACCATGTGGTTTCCACAGTTTTCCTCTTACTGTGTTGTATTGCAGGTATTCCAATGGTAAACTCTATTTACTCCTAGGGTAAATCTAGCTTGCTCAACTTCATGGTTTTTCTCCCCTAAATACAATTCTGATACACATCTGGATTCTATTTGGTCTTATTTTGTTTAAATTTTTTTTTCTTTACTCATGAGTGAGTTTGCCTATATTTTTGCTTACTCTTACTGCTTTTGTCTGATTTCGAAAGAGTTTTATTATTTTTTTTCTTTTGTTCCTACTCTGCAAGATTTTGCGTATGATTTGAATTATCTGCTCTTGAAATTTTGGTAGCACTCAGCTGAAAACAAGACCTAGTGCTTTCCGTG
>NW_023235999.1:0-1037 GCF_002007445.2 Ailuropoda melanoleuca | reverse complement strand
CTTAAAAAAAAAAAAAAAAAAGAAGGGAAGGTGAGGCACAAAAGCTCCATGTCATTGGCAGCGTCAAGTCTGACTCAAAGGGAAGTTGTCTTTATTGATGTTCCCCAGGAAAAGCCAAGGCCAAAGGAAAAAGTGGGAATACTGAGCTGGATCCAAGGCTGCTTGGACCTGATCGGAACCTGCACAGACCCATTATCATGCGACCCCCATCTCTGATCAGCCAGTCTCGCCCAGCTAAACTGGGGGGCTGGTGCTGTCGGTAACAAGATCAATGATCTGTGATTGAGAAGCCACGTGAGCTACCATTTCCCTGCCGGGATGAACGACAAACCAAATCAGACCCCACAAAGCACCTGTGGGGCCACACCTTCCATATGCCAGTCTTTCAATGTTCTAGAATAACTGCATGTGATATCTGAAAATACACCAGTCTCTACAACACCTACCCATGCTGCTTTTTAAAATCCACCCACCTCTTATGGAACGCCAGAGATGTTTGGGAACTTGGGCAGGCTTTTCATCTTATCTAGATGAGACGTCTACTGTGGACACGTGACCAAGAAGAGAACGCAGGGCATGCTGGTGGCAGAACACAAGTGTCCGGAACACCTAACTGGCTACCTAAGGGAAGTCATGAGAAATAACTCCGATTTTTGTTTTTGAGACGGTGTAATGCCTGGGAGGGGGCAAAGGACACTTCCATCCCCCTTTCCTGACCCGAAGGCCAAGAGCATCCTGCAGATTTCCAGAAGGAACTCCATCCCTCCCAGCCTCCAAAAGGATTGGGCCAGTGGGCTGACTTTGCTCTGCTGGGCAATAATCACACGGGTGACTGACTTACACTGTGTATTTTCTTCTATTTCAACCCATCTCCAAAGCCCAGAGCAACTTAAAACCAGGAGAGCCACCACTTTTGTCAAAAAAGGAATTTTTTGAAAGCTTAACTGGTAAGTCCACGGCCATTCATTCAGCTGACTCCCGAGGAAACGGAAGGAATCTGGAAAATGTATTTAAAAATTGATTTAACGTTGAGCCGT
>NW_023235998.1:0-554 GCF_002007445.2 Ailuropoda melanoleuca | reverse complement strand
TCCGCAGCTCGAGGCCTGGGCTGCCCTGGGAAGGACGGAGCGGCTCACCAAGGAGAGACAGGGACGTGGCAACTCAGGCGGCATGGAGGCCTNGTGGCAGCTCAGGTGGCATGGAGGCCAGAAGACAGCGGGCCTGCAGGGGCGTGTGGTGGGGCGGGGGCTGTCCCCAGCAAATGGTAGAACTGGATGGGACCAGGAGATGACCTGGCGGACCCACTCTTACCCAGACGGGACGCTGCAGCCGGAGAGGTGAGCCGGCTAGTCGGGGACCCGCTCCCTGTGAGAGGCCGTGGTGTAAGAAGATTCCCCGGCCCTTCAGGCTCTAAAACACATCCACGACATCTGAGAGGTGGGCTCAGGCTTCATAGGCGAGGAAAGGGACGGGAAGACCACATGACTGTGCTGGGTCTGGGGGTGGGGGTGCCCCAGAAGCACGCCAGCAGCGCCAGCAAACCCACTGTCCAGAGCAAAAGCATAAAAGCTCCGACGTGTGGCCTTTGCCATCTCTGGTGTCAGTGCTCCCACTGAGGCCAATTTCAAGCTCCCAAAGCAAG
>NW_023235997.1:0-1037 GCF_002007445.2 Ailuropoda melanoleuca | reverse complement strand
TTTGAGCTGGTCCTGGAGTAGGGACAGGCCTGGGCAGGCTGCCCAAGAGGCCCAGTGTGGTCAGTCCCCCAGAACACTGTCACCCTAAATGACCAAACCTCCTTCCTCAGCAGGTTCCACTGAGCCGTTTCTGCTATTAACCAGCAGCCGCAGCACAGACACTGAGGTGGCTGCCTACAGGCTCTCAAGCCCAGGTTTGTCCTCCTGGCCTTGAACACGAGCCCATTGCCTTGTGCAGGCCAGCCAGGCCAAGTGCCCGGGGAGACAGCACTCATGTGCATTTGTCCCAGTTCTCCTCCGACCCTGCTGAGCCTGGCTTTCCCTTTCAGACTTTCAGTATTTTCCCCTGGTTTAAGAATTAGATACTCCTCCATTTCTCATCTATCAAAAGGTGGTAACCATCTTGCTTTTGGTGAGGGGCTGTCAGGGCAGGCACCCACTTTCCCTTTCTGAGCTTCCTCTACCCTTCATCTCCTAACTCTTTCCTGAGTAGACACCTGGGAGTTGCACCCATCCCGTCTGGGATCTTACAGTACGTACGGCTGAGCCTTCATGACCCCTGTGGTCTTAGCAGGGCTGTTCAACTTTGCATCCGGGGTCTCTGGGAAGCTACATACCCCACACAGGTATGTAGACTTGTTCACTGGGAGTCTGGCTCCACAGGAGGGCGGGTGTGTCACCCCCACTGACCAGCCAGTCTAGAAAGCTCATTCTGCCATAAAAGGCCCTGCATTAACCCCCTCCTGCAGGTTGTTTGGCTTTACTCAACTGCATAGAGTCCGTCTAAAGATTCGTGTGCTGTGGGCCTTAGAGAGTCCAGTTTTCTTTCCCCACAAGGCCTCAGAGTGTAACTGTACGGTAACTGCTCTGTCCCAGCAAATGCCATTGGTCCCATTTTTCCCCTGGTCCTTCACATTCATGAGGAGAAGCCGAGGGTTGACTGCAGCAGCCCGCGGCTCCCGCTCCCCCTACATGTCACCAACAGTTCAGCGGTTCTGAGGGACCCTCCTTCTCAGGCTCTTTTGGTCCACAGTCAA
>NW_023235996.1:0-1037 GCF_002007445.2 Ailuropoda melanoleuca | reverse complement strand
CTCTCCCACTCCCCCTGCTTGTGTTCCCTCTCTCAATGGCTGTCTCTCTCTGTCAAATAAATAAATAAAAATCTTTAAAAAAAAAAAGAATATAATTTTCCATAAAATAGAAAATATTGAAAAATATGTTTTAATTGTAGACTGTTAAAATATTATTAAATAACATGATATATGCCAAAAAAATGAGAACTGCAAGATTTTTTTTTTTTTACCATCTTGTGAAACATATTTAGGACTTTAAGCACGATGGAATTTTTCAGTTAATTTGAGAGAAATTAACATCCTAAAATATAATACTTAAAAATCTAGAAAGTTAATCACTTTCCATTCAATATTACTTCTATTAACTATTTAATTTGGGCAGTCTGAACTATACTTCTCTGAGTTCATGACTTTAAAGCTGAGATATGTATGACCAAACAGAAACAGTCCTGAAAACATAGAGTGGAATAGCATTTCAGGAGATCTACACAGACCTTAAAAAAGCTAGAAAGATTAAATATGAAGGGAATAACTCAGGTTTTGAATTCAGCGAGATGGCTCTTGCCACAATGTGGAAAGCATTTTGAAATGCTTAAACTACAAATGGGTTCAGAATCTTTTCATGCTCTTCCTAATTCCAAAACATTCAGTCTTTAAATAAAATGCATGTAAAACTAAGAACAATTCACAGTAGTTAAACATATGGCCATTCTACTGTAATAATTTCTACCCTTTTTCCAAAATTGTTTAAACCAGGAGTTCGTTTTATTGTTTTGTGCACTTTGGAGTATGCTTCTTAATTTACTAAATATTTCTCTAAATTTTAAGTATTTTAGGCTGTGTTAGTTGCAAGCATAACATTTCCAGATAACTTGTATTTAAAAAGAAATGAAACAATAGAAAGTAGATGTCATCGAAGCTGCTCTAAGTGCCGTTCTACTGTTTGAGAAAAGACTGATCTCCATTGATTCTTACAAAAAGTCAAATAAGTATTTTTAAACTTCATTGTATACATGGGTTAAATAGTCCAGGTTTAAAAAGCTACAATGTGATGG
>NW_023235995.1:0-1037 GCF_002007445.2 Ailuropoda melanoleuca | reverse complement strand
GCTCTTCATGTCTTCTAAGAGAATGCTGATATGAGGAATGCCTTGTTCTTGCCAGGAATGCGGATGGAGGTTAGGAAGAGGTTAGGAAGAGGTAAAAAGTGCCATCAGCAGTCCGTGGTTTGGGTCCTTTGAGGCCAAAGTATCCAGAAAGACACTTGCACGATCCTTCTGCGGCATCATGCTAGGAGTTTAGAGCTCTGCCGGATGACAGAAGGAGGGAATCTAGGAGAGAGGGCAGGAAGAGAACTGCTCTTGAGACCAGGCTGGAGCACACATGGACTCTGGCTTTCCTTTAGAAGGGCGTAATTTGTCCTGACAGGCTCCCCACTCATTTGTAAGCCCTTCAGAATTCCAAACTTGCGTGCGTGCCTGCATTTATCCATTGAAAATATAATCAGCCTAATGCATTCTCTTACTGAATTTTAAACCAGCCCATTAAAACTCCTTTAACGTGCTAAAGTCGGCTTCAGAGAGGGTTTCCATTTCATCTTTATTGAACTGAGGCTATGGTTCGCTCTCCCCTTGCAACACAGTGAGCGCCTGTCAATAATTCAATAGCGTAGCCTTGACGGGCCCAAGCCCAACCTAGACTTTCAACCAAGCCAAGCAGCTTGTCAAAGCCTGATGCGCTGTCAATGGCCTACTGATCTATACTGCATGAATCCCCCCTCAGCTCTTGATGTGTCCCTGGGAATAAAAAGAAAGCCATTTCAGAAGTCAGCCCAGTGAGAAGCACCTGTTTGTAGAGAATCTCTAATGAAGGCAGGTCGCGCTTGGTGGAGTGGAGTTCGGCGGGAGCCATTGCATTCTGCTTTGTTGAGGCAACGTGGGGTCTCTCCATGTGCGCTCAGGGCACAAGGAGGAGCACCGTCATGTCGCTGGGCTGGTGGGGATGTCCTTCCGGTTGATGGTCCTTTATGCACGCGTCTGCATTGTGCTTCTCTTCTTCAGTGTTGTAGGAGACCTTGCACCCACAGATAAAGTTGAGGGAGCAAAAGATACTGATCCCATGATCACACCAGAATGCGACCATCTCC
>NW_023235994.1:0-1037 GCF_002007445.2 Ailuropoda melanoleuca | reverse complement strand
TGAATCCTATTGTCATTTTACTTCATTAGCTGTGTCTTCTTAATGAAAAATTACTAACATAGACATTTCTTTTGTAGTTAAAAATTGAAATAGAACAATTAAGGTAAAGGGCTTATGAAAACATTAAAAGTAGAGACGGTTTCCAAAACAGTTTTGACTGTCCTTAAGTGATTGATTGGCATTTTCAATCTCCTTGACATTTCTGTGACCACAGATTTTTTTTACATGCTTATGTAAAGGGAAATTTGGTATAATATTTCTTCTCCTTTCTCCTTCAGACTTACTGTCTAATTTTCTCTTCTTTCTGTCCCAGGAGGCTGGCCTCTATGGACTCCTTCTCCCTCTGGTTTCTGTTGGGTTTGGCAGTGAGAAAGCCCAATGGAAGGTTAGAGACTGGGAGGAGAGAGAGGGTGGGGGTTCATTCTCCTGCTGTCTCCTGGACGAAGTGGTGATGTTCTCCATCCCCAGATGCTGTCGGTGGGCTTTTTTCTATGGCTATAGCTCCTGCTGTAGAGGTCTGTACTGTTGTTTAGCCCCACAGCCCTAGAGATGCACAACTGCAGTCACCACATTCTATTGGTTTTCTTGACCTTGTGTACATCTCTGAGAATGTTCTCTTTACTAGACTCTCTTTAATAAAATCCTTTTAGCTCTGTAAACTTTTAGTTCTGTCTGCTTCATGTTGGGACCCTGATATAACGTACTTGGCATTTTACCCAGATAGATGTGCAGCCCAAAAATAATATAACACAGACACAATTAGAGTGAAAAGAGCATTTATGTAGAAGGAAAACTAGCACTGGAAATTAGTCCCAGGATTCTTTCTCAGCCCTGCCATAACCAGCTATGGTACCTCGGGAGTGTCATTTAACTTTTATGAGTCACTTTCCTTATTTGTAAAACAAGGGATTAGGCTAGTTTAATGTTCAACTTTCAATAATCTAAATTTGTATAGTGACGTTGCAAAATGAATCTTTCATCTAAAGCCATAGAAAGCAGGGATTATTGTGTTCTTCACAATGTTTGGCTCAGAACTT
>NW_023235993.1:0-1037 GCF_002007445.2 Ailuropoda melanoleuca | reverse complement strand
CACCCACCCAAGCTTCTAGTCCTTGGGGCCAGCCACAATGCCTAGGGCTCCTCTTGCTCCATTCCTCCATCTTGTCTGGCTGGACACCTGGAGTGGCTTTGTAATTGATTCCAGGCTTCCCCACTCGCCCCTCAGGGCAACCTCCACCAAGTGGTGGTCACGTTATCTGATCATGTCCCACGCCAGCACCGATCCTATAATACTTTGTTTCTCACTGCCGTCAGGACACAGAACAAACTCAGTGGTTACCACAGCTGACCCCACCTAACTCTGAAGTGTCGCCTTGCCCTGCCACTCAACCCCATGTCTATCTTCCGAGTAGCACCTATCGCACCTGCAATTGTATTAGACTGAACCATGTGAAATTGTCAGCAGTGGGCCGTCTTTGATCTGCTGCATTGTGCAGCTGGACACACAGGGGCTTTAACGCTTTCATTAGTGTTAGCTCCACTCCCAGCTGTAAGCGCTGCAGGGCAGGGCTATCTAGTTTCACTCACCACCCCACAGCTGCGCCTGTTGTAGGCGCAAAGTGCAGTTAAGGAAGAAACGGAGAAGCCTGCCTCCCTTCCAGCTCACCGATGCCCCAGCCAAACCAAATACCACCTGGGCCCTGGAATGCTGCCAAGCCTGGGGAACCTTTGCCCACACCACTCCCCCACCCAGTGTTGTCATTCTGCCCATCCCCACAGCCGCAAGAACAGCTGTGGGCCCGGAAATAGGATATCTGCTCCTAGGATTCCTCTTATCTACTCAACTACACTGCGTTTTCCGGGTGGGGAAATTGAGGCAAGACTAGCTCTGGCCTCCTACTGGCTTTGGGCCTCATTTCACTCCTCCTCCACTGGACTTAGCTCTACTCCCAGCTGTGAGGCTGGGAAAACCACGGCTTGAGTCAGGGCCTCGGTTGCTATTTTTGTCTGTGAAACGTTCTGCCCGGCAACTCCACTTGGGAAGCAGCCTGGAAGAGAAACGGGTCATGGTTCCTTTAAAGGGCCCGAAGGGGCGCGCCCCGGCCTTTTGTTTGGGCGGCGGCGGCG
>NW_023235992.1:638-800 GCF_002007445.2 Ailuropoda melanoleuca | reverse complement strand
TGTGGGGGGTCTCAGAGACCACTGTGGGGCACTATCGTCAGTCTTCCGCGACCACTTTCCCTCATGTTTCCAATTCACGAAGGGTGATGATATTGCTAAGACGGTCCCTTTACGGTGTTGTTTCTGACGGACGTGTTTTGGGCCTTTTCGTTCCATTGCCGC
>NW_023235992.1:0-516 GCF_002007445.2 Ailuropoda melanoleuca | reverse complement strand
TTCCACCTTCCATAAGGCCGTCGTGACTTCAAGGGCTTTCCACTCACACTTTGTTTCTTGGTTCTAAGGGCTGGATCCTCCCCAGGCCCCTACACCCAATGTGGAATCGGGGTCCCCAGTGAAAAGGCTGCTGTTCGCTGGAGGTGTTTCCCTGGACGCTCTGCTTTATTACCAATGAGAAGGGCGCTGAGTCCTCGAAAATCCTGAACCTTTTCATTCATGCTCCCTTACTCACGAGAGATGATGATCGTTGATATTTCCCTGGACTGTGTGGTGTCTCAGAGACCACTGTGGGGCACTCTCGTCAGGCTTCCGTGACCACTTTCCCTCATGTTTCCCTATTCACGAAGGGTGATGATAGTGCTAAGACGGTCCCTGTACGGTGTTGTTTCTGACGGACGTGTTTTGGGCCTTTTTGTTCCATTGCCGTCAGCAGTTTGACAAGATTTCCACAGGGTGCAAGCATTTCGTTGGAAGCGGGTTTTGGCCGAATTGTCTTTCTCAGTGCTGTGTTCG
>NW_023235991.1:0-1037 GCF_002007445.2 Ailuropoda melanoleuca | reverse complement strand
GGCCTGGTGGGCAGGGGACCCCACAATCAGCAGGACCTGGTATCACCATCTCCTCCGCGGGCCACAGCAGGGATTCAGCACACAGACCACCGGAGAGAGGAAGGGGAGCACAAGGGACACCGTGAGCATCTACTGATTGTGCATTTGGTCCCAGAAGATTCCCTTCTATCTTCTGACCAAGTGGGAGGAGACATCTCAAGCTCTGGTGGCACGTGAGTCATAACTATTCTTAATAACCCACCTCTGAGGACAACGCCGTGGGGTAGGAAGGGCTGCTCTGTTCTCCAGATGAGGAAACCCAAACCCTAAGGCCCAGGCAGCCCAGCCAGGTCCCAGACCTTACACAACAACGCCCCACTGCCCACCAGAAGCACAAAGGGGGCAGTGGCCAGCCCAGAGCGGGCGGGCAGCCCCACTCCATCACCGGGGCCCACCTGGGGTCGGTTCCCAGGGATAATGCCGCCCAGGGCACAGTAGTTCCAGCAACAAGTACCCACTGTTGGCTGGAATGACATCTGCAATAAAAGGGCTTTAAAACATTCCTGTGTTCTGATGCCGTGAGTCAGCGTCTAGGAATCCACCCCAAGGAAATAATGAGACGCAGAAAGGATTTACCAGAAAGATGTTCATCCAGGTGTTATTTATAACAGCAAACAATTGGAAACAACCCAAGTCCAACATGAGGGGAGTAGAGAGATAAACTCCAGTGTAAGCCTACAATGAATGACCAGTGGCCATGGGGATATTTACAGCTGGTAATGACATGGGCAGTGTCTGTGACCACGGCGGGTGCAACGCTGTTCCTACCTGTGCTCAGCCAGGGAAAGGGGAAAGCGTGAGGACAGTGCTACTGAATGCTTGTGTCCCCGCAAATTCCTACGGTGAAATCGTCAGCCCCAACAATGGCTCCAGAGAGCTCCCTCGCCCCTTCCACCACATGAGGACACGGCGAGAAGGCAGAGGCTATGAACCGGAAGAAGCGTCCTCCCCTAACCACGCTGGCTCTTGACCTTGGACATCCCAGCCACCAGCACCAT
>NW_023235990.1:0-1037 GCF_002007445.2 Ailuropoda melanoleuca | reverse complement strand
TGTGTGTGTGTGTGTGTGTGTGTGTGTATTTACATTCTGTGCTGTTTGCTATCTCTGTCCTGGATTGAACCCAAAATCGCTTTGTCTGATATTTAAGAATTTTTGCAAGATGGTGCTCTTTCACCAAAGGTGCAAAAATTAGGTAGCTAATTTTTCCCAGAGTGTGGTTATCAGACACTGGTCTTCAATCTTGTACTCCCTTGGGTTAATTTCCAGTGATTCTAGTCTTTTCAGGGATGCTGGAAAGCTTTGCCTCAGTTGGATACCCAGACGTGTTCCAAGATATCCCAGGAAGGCACTGAGGTTTTAACTACTTTGATAACAATTGTGTTCTTTTCAAAGTGGGTTGGTCAACCTCAGAGTAGTTAAAGGTGAAAGTCTCTTGGACATTTTGTTCTTGTGGCTGCAGTGCTAGACATCAAAGAAGAAGACCTTACCTGGCAATGCTCTGCTGGCTCCTGTCCTTGGAAAGGGACATTCAAGTGTTCTGTGACTTGGGTTCTTGGCTGCTTCCAGCTCAGTCTGCGATCATCCATCCTGTGGAACATGAATGCCTCTCTCACTCTAAAAGAAATTGAACATAGACGTAGTGAGGAGATGTTAGAGATCATTTAGTTTATGGTTTTTCAGCTTTGGTGAGATATTTCAAATGGAAGGGATGTTTAGGTGTCACCATGACTGATTCTATCAGACCCTCAGGGGGCGCCCTGGTTCACGGCAGTGGTTTTCAAACTTTTTGTCTGATTATGTGTTAATAATAATTAAGAAGAGTCCCATTTCTCGGTAAAACCCTGTAGATGGCTCTAATAGATAAAACAACAAAAAGTAGAGGTGAGGAAGGGTTCTGGAGCCTGCGCTCTCAGCCCACATCTGTGCCATGTCCACATCTGGCTCTCCAGTTCCATGGAACCTGTTGTGAGAAAAACCGATTAGCCCATCTCCTGCCCTTTATAGATGGAGACACTGGGACCAGTGAAGCTGAGGGAATTGTCAGAGATGTAAGAAGCCATTAGGATCAGTACTGGGGCCAGAACCCA
>NW_023235989.1:0-1037 GCF_002007445.2 Ailuropoda melanoleuca | reverse complement strand
GTGGTGTTTTTTTTTTTTTTTTAAGATTTATTTTTTTTAAGAGGGAACATGAGTGGGGAGGAAGGGCAGAGGGAGAGAGAGAAGCAGACTCCTCACTGAACAGGGAGCCTGATGCGGGGCTCAGACCCATGACCCTGAGATCATGACCTGAGCTGAAACCATGAGTTGGCCACTTAACCGACTGAGCCCCCCAGGTGCCCTTTCCTGGGTTCTTCTATGTCATGCGGCCATTTTTTTTTCCCCCCGGCATGATACCACAATTTTCTAAGAAGTTAAGTATACTGACTGAGGCAAATGGGCTTCAGATGCATTGGGGCCAAAATATTATTCCTATCATGCCAATAAGGTATAGAATGCTTCAAGTTGTTAATATAGTTTCACTTCTGAAAATTTCATTCCTTTAAACAGGCCAAGAGAGTATCATTAAAAGATGATCCCTCAAAGTAGAAATTATTCTACTTTGGATCTTTTTCTACTAATCAACAAAGAAATATAAGCTTACATGGGCATAAATATGACTAAAAATACACATTGTTTAAATAGAAAATACAGTTAGTGAAGACAAGTGGACAAATCTGTGCAAGCTAAGTTCACAGAAATAGGACTTGCAGACTCAACCATTCTAAGACTGTGCATTTATGATGGGGGGAATTTCTTGAATAAGGCAGTTCTGATTCCAAAGTGGTCCCATCAAATGGGTCAGTCCAAACTTCCTTCTTTATTTAAATTATGTAGCAATGCGAACAAAAGTGTCTTAAGTGCATTTCCTTAAATTCACTATCATACTCAAGGTACCTTATCATATTGGGGGAAGGGATAAATTTGGACTTTATTCTAATGGGATCCCTTTGCAAGATTTTAGACATCTTCTGATCAGTGTGTTTAAAGAGATTACTTTGGCTGGTATGTTAAACAAATGAAAAAGAAAGTGTGTAGGGCCAAGTTAAGAGGCTCTCAGGCTAAAAATGGAAGTTGACTTCTTTTTTTTTTTTTTAAAGATTTTATTTATTTATTTGACAGACAGAGAGACAGCCAGC